>NC_035445.2:126374470-126674470 GCF_002127325.2 Helianthus annuus
AGAGGATCCTTGCTTTTCTTGTTTTGAGGATCCTACTTGTCTCTCCTGGATCCTCTTGTCATCCTCTAGCCGGATGAACCTGAGTGCACGAGTTCTTACTTCATCTAGGTTCCTGCATGGTGTCATAACAAGATCATCATAGAACAATGAATCCCTAAGCAATCCCATTTTGAAGGCCTCAACAGCTGTGGCCATATCCAAGTTGGGAATGTCCAAGGATTCTTTACTGAATTTGGTTATATAATCCCTTAATGATTCATTATGACCCTGAGTTACCCTATATAAATCACTAGTTAATCGTTCAAATTTTCTACTACAAGAAAATTGGTTATTGAATAAGTTAACTAAATTAGCAAATGAAGTAATAGAGTAAGGGGGAAGACTTAGCAGCCATTTAAGAGCTGATCCAGTAAGAGTGGATCCAAATCCTTTGCATAGGCATGCTTCCTTTAGCTTTTCTGGAATTGGATTGATCTCCATCCTTTCCCTGTATTGTGCTATGTGTTCCTCAGGATCCGTTGTACCATCATACAGCTTCATAGTAGGGATATGGAACCTTTTGGGTATCTCAGCATCACAGATTGGTGGTGCAAAACGAGATACCTTATGGCTTCCATCTGCAATCTCCGGGATAGGTTTGACTACCCCTGGAACACTTGATATCATATCCTTCAGTTTTTGTAGCTCTCTGGCCATAGCATGATTGATACCTGTATCCTGCATGAATCCATGGTTAGTGGTATAAGAATTATTAAAAGTGTTACCTCCCATCGGGTTCAAATTAGGAACATTGGATGTGAATCCTTGTTGCAGGGATTCTGGGATGATGGAGGGACCAGTGGAAGCAATGGTTTGCATTGGAATAAAATCTCCTTGATGGACATCTAGACTTCCTGTTTGCAAATTCTTCAAGGATCCTGGTATCTGAGGGGACCCTTGAACCTGGGATGATCCTGGAACAAAGGGGGATCCTTGAACCTGGGATGATCCTGGAACAAAGGAGGATCCTTGAACCTGGGATGATCCTGGAACAAAGGAGGGTCCTTGAACCTGGGATGATCCTGGAACAAAGGAGGATCCTTGAACCTGGGATGATCCTGGAACAAAGGAGGATCCTAAGCTCATGAAGGATCCCATATGCTGAGTGTAGGATCCTGCCGGTCGGAAATATGATCCTGACGCCTGAGTCACTACTGCTGGGCCGAAATGCACTCCTCTTGATCCACACATGTGTTGAACGTCTGGGACCTCTGATGGCTGAGAAGTAATCATCAGGGTATCAAAATTCAAAGATTTGGGCATTAGTGGGGAATGATCCTCTGCCGTTTTCTTTTGCCTTTTGAGATCTCCGATTTCCCTGAGGATCCTGTCATTAGTTTCATCCTGCTGCTGCATACGATCCCTCATCTGCAAAATCAAAGTAAATATATCACTAGTACTGGGAATAGAAGAAGTTAGAGCAGAAGATGATGGTTTAGAGGAGATAGGAGTTGGTCTCTTCTCAGCATTTTTCTGAGATCCAGCTGGTGGTGGAGGCAAAGGTGGAATGCCATTAGATGAATTGACTGCAGACATCGCTGTGGAAGTATTCTTTGTTGGTGCAGTTGTCTGTCGACTACATCTTAGTTCGAGTCTTAGGGCAGGGCAGATCGTATTGTGTACATGTTTTAGTGTATTAGGGTCGCTTTTATGGTCATTTGGTGCTTGGACCGCTTATGTGTACAATGCTAGGATCGCTTATATGGACATGTCCATATAAGCGAACCAAGCTAGTCACATAAGCGACCCACACTACCTATATATATGGTCACATGAGCGATTCCAGTAGTTAGAGAGTCTTGTGTGTGTGTTTTTCCAAGGTGTAAAGGCGAAGCCCTGTCCGATTGTCTCCACGTGCTTGTAAACTGATATATAATCAATAAAGGAGACGTTAAAGTGTGAAATCAAGCTTTACGAAGACTAATTCAATGAATTCCGCCTCTGGATTATTCTAAGTGCTCTTCTGAACGACTCATCGGGTCAGCAAACGATCCTTCATGTGGTATCAGAGCTCAGGAGGAAGAGTTCTTGCCGTTTAGCTCGATTTTCGCTCGAAATTCTCACTTCTACACCTTCTTTTTCTGATTCGGGAAGATTTCACGGTCGGAATTTGATCAATTTTTCACAGATTGTGCGAAATTGTGTTTAGACAAACCCTGGAAAGTTTGAAGCAAAAAATTCGAAGTTTTTAGGGGTCAAATTGATGTCCGAAATTGGATCGTGTTTCTGAACTTAGTTGGATCGCTCTTAAATTTGGGTCTTGAACACTCCAAAGTAACATTCTGGACCGCTTATTCAACAGTCTTGAATCGCTTATTCGTTCAATTGATTTGGATCGCTCATAATTTGGACTCTTGAACCGCTCCAAAAACAAAGTTTGGACCGCTCGAACATTCAAGAATTTGAACCGCTCTTTTGGACTAGACTGGATCGCTTATCCGTACAATCCTGAACCGCTTATTGATCAAACAACTTGGTCCGCTCCAAATCAACATCTATTTGGATCGCTTATCCGGACAATTAGATTGGACCATTTATTTGAACAATTTGGATTGCTTTTAAGACAATCTTGGATCGCTTATTTGTCATCCGAATCGCTTATTTGGATTGCTTATTCGAACATTTGTAGATCGCTCGTCCAAATGATTGTAGATCGCTTATTCGAACGTTGTTGGACCGCTTATCAGTCAAAGTCTGATCCAAGTGTACATCGTGCAGTTTCGCTTAACCAAATCATGGGGTTCAATATCTTTAACATGACTCAAGAAGAATGTGATAGAAGAAGTGTACTAATGAAAGAGTTTGATTCATTTTCAGGTTTTCCAGGAGAAAGCACAAGATGTGTAATTGAGAGATACATACATCTTGTTCATTCAATGTCCGAAGTTGGTTTAATCAAAGCATCAGAGGAATGGGTCGAAAAATTTCTCAGTGCTTTACCTCAAGAGGAATGGGAAAATTATATCTTAAATTTAAAACATTCTGAAGAATTTTCTAGTCTGACAATTAGTCAACTCATTGGAAAAATTGAAGAACAGATGAAAATTAACGATGAAAGGAAAGAGGAAGCTTCAGAAATCAGAGAATTTGTAAAGTCTGGATCTTTAAGTTCTACGTTAGGATGCTCTAAATGTGACAACTTGACGACAAACAATGACAAATTCATGAGAGACACAGAAAGCTTGGCATCTGAAGTCAAAAAGTTGAAACACGAGAAGCATGCTGCTGAAAAACAGATTCTTATGGTTCAGAGTATTTGTGAGAAACTGAAAGCTGAAAATAACAAACTGTTGGATGGTTTGAACAGTTTGACTTTTGAAAATAAGAAATTGAAAGAAAAAGAAAAGGTTTTTGGAGAGAAAATCAAGAATTTTGAAATTGAAAAATCAAAAATTGAGAAAGATTTTCAAAATCAAATGAAAATTCTTGAAGATGGGAGAAATGTGTTTAGTAAAAACAACATTGAAAAACAGAAAGTGTTAAATTCCCATCTTCAGAAAATCATTAAACTTGAAAAAGAAGGTGAGTACGCTCAAGTAAAAATCAAAAAGTTGGAAAAAGAGCTTGAAAGCAAACAGAAATCATCAGAAGATGAAGATTTCTGGATAAAGCTTGAAAACAAAAACCTGAAAGCGAATGAATCAAAATTTCAGGAACAGATAAAAGTTTTGATGAATGAAAAATCTGTTCTTGAAAATTTAAAGAATGATAATGAAAAAACAATCAAGTCTCATTTTGGGAGAATATCTCAGCTTGAAAGTGAAGCTGAAAATTCGAGGAACAAAATTGATGAACTTGAGAAGAAATTGAAAGGTTTTGTGACTAAATCTGACGGTTTGAATTTTCCTTGTCCAAAACCAATCAATTCTATGCCGATAAGTGAAAAAGCTGAAGATTGTGATGAGAAAACTGATGATGAAAATGAGGAATTTTATTCAGCAGATGAGTCTGAGCCAGAATCTGATGCTGAAATTAAGAAAAAGGAAAAATTTTTGAAATTAAAAGAACAATTTCTGAAAACTGTTTTACATTCGACTGAAAAGGGAGATTGCTCTAAGCAGAAACCTGTGAAGAAGATTGTAAAACAGAAACAAAAATTTAAAAATGAAGAAAAAAACTCATCAGTTCAATCATCCAATCGCAATCAGAAATCAAAAGACTTAAAAAATGAAAATTTAAAAATTGTTGGGTGCAGGACAGATCACAGTGCTTCAAAGGCAAATTCAGCAAAGTTGAGGAAGGAGTATCACCAAGCCAAACAATGCTTTGATCTGAGCGTTTGGACTAAAAATGGTGATAGGTACGATAACAGAATGTGTTATAGTTGTGGATATCATGGACACATTGCTGTTAACTGCCAGTATTGGAGTTATGAGACCAGGAGGTGCTTTAACTGCAACATCAAAGGTCACATTGCCAGAGAATGCCCAAGGAAATCGAATGACAGATTGAGGGTTAATTCTCAGAAATTGGCAAAGATTCCAGTCACTGTCAAGCCAAAGGAACTGAGAGTTTCAGACCAGAAAGTCAAAGAACAGAAGGTCCAAGAACCTAAAGTTCAAGAAAAGAAAGTGAAGCTTTCTCAGGGGCAGAAAGACAGACTGAGGAAAAAGAGAAAGAAGGCAAGAGAGTATTTAGAGAGAATTTTGTCCTCGGGTTCACAGGACAAACAGATTAATAGTTCTGATGAATCTACTCCTTCATCTGCAAAGCTGAGCAAAAAGAATTCATCAGATACAAATCTGAGGACAAAAGAGGAGAAGAAGAAGGAAAAGGTCGGCGATGAATCTGACATATCAAAGTCGGACAAGCCACCTTCAGGCAATGATTCTGGTTCGTTAAAACCAGAGGAGCTTTTGGTTGAGGTAAAAAAGGAGAATTCAGGTTTAGCAATGGATGATGCAAATTTTCCACCATTGTTGAACAAGAATTCGAAATCACCCAAGGACCGTCAGGCTTGGGTGAATCTGTTTAAATGAAAAACCTGACTTGCCGGAGATCCCAAGATGGTATCGTGGATCATGAATCGGCACATTTCTTGAGAAATTTCACTTTGGTGATTTTTCGCCTCAAATGTGGTAAATCAGGGACATTAAGTTGTACTTGATTTTCTACAAATGGTTTATGTTAAAACTGGAAATGATAAATCTTTAAAAGGATTGAAGAAAACAAGATGATGAGATAACCCCAAATCTACAAATGGTTAGAACACAAAAACTAATTTTTCCGGAAAAAACCATTTTGATTGAAACAAACTTAAGTGTTTTGAAATCATTATGGGAAAATAGTTTGTTGTGAGGGGGAGTTCTGATTGTTTTTGCACGAGAATGGTGAATTGAGGTAATTCACATTGTGTTGTCAAGTTTCTTGTATAGTTTGTTTTCAATTTTTTCCTCGGAAAATCAAAATTGAAACATATTTTGATTTTAGGGGGAGTATTAAAATTTTGAAAAATTTAAAAAAATTGAAAAATGAAAATGAGTTTTGTTGCAAAAAGAGGAGATGATAGTACATCGGTGGACTATCACAGCATGCTAGAGATTTGTAAAGACAAAATTGTTTTTAAACAAGTCTTACTAATGATGTGTCAGTAGGCTTCACACAGTTAGTAAATTGTATTCGAGATATAAACATAAAATCAAACTTACTTATTTTGTGGGGAACACTACTTGGATATATAGGTAACCCCTGAAATCTCGTCTGAAAGGTTTCTTATTCTGAAATACTAGGTTCTTGTACTCAAATGATGTCTGGGGTATTATTCCGGGACTTCTGCTGAACGGTGGTTCTGACCTGGTCCCTGGCTAATACTTGCTTCAATATGCTTGAAACATAGCATAAAGCCCTCAGCTGATTAGACAATAAAATTGATGATCAGTTGTTGTAGCTGAAAAGATCCTCTAAAGGGGACACACTGCTAAGTCGAAACTGATATCTCTCTGCTGAACGGAAGTTCTGACCTGAGATCCCTCAGTCTTCGCATTTTTCCCCTAATTTATATACATATATCATTTGTAGTATACTTACCTGTAAATCAGAATATTGAGATCTGGATACGGGAGTATATTCAAGAGGTGGGACACTCAAATAAGTTTAAGTGCTAATACATTAAATATGTATCTTGAATCAATTGAAAATTTGTGTAGAGGTTTAAGTGGACAACAATACTGACAATCAGAAGTAAATTTGTTTTGAACATTGGCTGATTAATCAAGATCAACGGTGTTGGTGATATGTCTAAAAAACCGATATGATCCTCTTGCACAATCTCTCAAAAATAGTGTTCATTTCTTTTTTTCTATAAATTCAAAAATCCAAAAATATTGTTTGTTCGTTAGATATTTGAAAATTACAAAAAGATTTTCGACAACAGAGTGTGAAGAACTGATATTTGACATTTCAAGTGCTAAACATGTTGAACTTGTGGTTTGAGAGAGAGTGTAAAATTGTGTAGATTTGAAATGCAAATTTGGTTCATTAACTTGATGAATAAGTTGAATGGTAACCTACAGTTAGATCTTCATAATTTTTTTCTTATATGATTTGTATTAGTTTGTAATAGTATGGTTGAGTTTTGCAGATTTCTGATCCTGTTGCTACGAATAGCCAGGAGACACATCAGAACTAGAGAAGAGCTTAAACTGAGAAAGCCAGGAGTTGATTTCAATGGTGATAACGATTTCCAGACAGAGATCCCAGCATGATGATAGGGGAAGTCTGACGAAAGTTAGAGCCAGAGAAAGATCCAGGCATATGATTCCAAGAAGAAATTCTTGAAGAAGATTTGATTCCAGGCAGAGTTCCTGAAGAAGATCGAACAAGATTGAGGTGCTGTGAATGATTGAAGACTCTCACTGAAGATTCCGTCAACATTCAAGGGGCAATCTGTTGGTGCAGTTGTCTGTCGACTACATCTTAGTTCGAGTCTTAGGGCAGGGCAGATCGTATTGTGTACATGTTTTAGTGTATTAGGGTCGCTTTTATGGTCATTTGGTGCTTGGACCGCTTATGTGTACAATGCTAGGATCGCTTATATGGACATGTCCATATAAGCGAACCAAGCTAGTCACATAAGCGACCCACACTGCCTATATATATGGTCACATGAGCGATTCCAGTAGTTAGAGAGTCTTGTGTGTGTGTTTTTCCAAGGTGTAAAGGCGAAGCCCTGTCCGATTGTCTCCACGTGCTTGTAAACTGATATATAATCAATAAAGGAGACGTTAAAGTGTGAAATCAAGCTTTACGAAGACTAATTCAATGAATTCCGCCTCTGGATTATTCTAAGTGCTCTTCTGAACGACTCATCGGGTCAGCAAACAATCCTTCATTCTTCAATGATGAAGCCATGCAACACTTCCGGAATGATCACCAACAGAAAAACTTTCTTATGAATGAAGCACCAATTGCCCCACGGTGGGCGCCAAACTGTTTTGGTCAAAAATCACACAAGGATAATGCAACCAAACTTTATGTAAACGGGGAATGATGCTTGGTATGATGAACAAAGTGAAGGATCACTTAAATGTAAAATACGCAAGTGACACAAGGATTTATACGAGGAAAAAGCCCTTGATCAATGAATGATCTCTGGCATAAAAAACCTCGGGTGATGGCAACTACCGATCACCAAGCTTCAATATAACAAACAATATTTTTACAACTTCGGATGGTAACGAGCTAAGTACATGGATCACTATAGTATCGTGTGTCAAAGCGTGTGAGAAATGTGTTGTGTCTTCCGAATGGTGAAGAGTGCTACTTATACAAGTGTGTGTGGTCATATTTTAGGTAAATAACCTAACTATTAGCTCGTTACCCCTTTAGGAATAGAAGTAAATCTAGCCTAAATTATCGCCCTTAAATTGTGATGAGTTTCCATATCGTCCACAACGTCCATCTTTGATTAAGCATATGCCAAAGTTGCTGTGACGAGTTCCTTGTTTATGTTGCTAAGAGCGGATCCTACTCGAAATTCCTGCAAGATAACATTAAATCCAAAGAGAACAACCGTTAGTATGAGGATCCCTAGGATGGTCTGTGATCCTGATCCTGGAACTCTTTTGAGGATCACTATCTGCCAAAGAAACAAGGATCACTGGTTAGGATCACATGTAAGGATCATAAGTCATAAAAATCCAGCCCTAACACCTTTGACATTTAAGGATCCATCAGTATAGAGTATCCAAGGATCCTTGGTCTCCTCTAGCTGCTGGACTTCTAATTTTGCTTCCTCTTGCAAATCACTACTGAAATCTGCCACAAAGTCAGCTAATGCTTAGGATTTAATGGCTGTCCTAGGCTCATATCTTATATCATAAGCACTAAGCTTCACTGCCCACTTAGCCATCCTTCCTGACATTTCAGGTTTCCTGAGGACGTTCTTAATTGGAAAATTAGTTTTAACAATAATGGCATGAGTTTCAAAATAATGTCTTAATTTAGTAGATGCCATAATTAATGCAAGGATAAGTTTTTCTAGGTGTGAATACCTGGATTCAGCATCAAGTAAACTCTTACTTACATAATAGACAGGATGTTGTGTACCTTCGTGATCCTTAACAAGGACGGCACTTACTGCTTTTGAGGATACCGCCAGATATAAGGATAACACATCTCCTTTTTCTAGTTTCATCAAGGCAGGAGCCGAGGATAGGTAATCCTTAAGAGCTCTTAGGGCACTTTCATGCTTCTCAGTCCACTCAAATTTCTTGTTCTTTCGTAGGATATCATAGAATTCCTTACACTTTTCTGAGGATTTGGATATAAATCTGTTTAAAGCTGCAATCCTGCCTGTTAATCTCTGAACATCCTTAGCATTGGCAGGGGACTTGATGTTCACTATAACTTTGATTTATTCTGGACTGGCTTCAATGCCTCTCTTTGTCACCATATATCCTAAGAATTTACCTGCTTTAACACGAAAGTGACATTTTGAAGGATTAAGTTTCATGTTATATTTGTCAAGGATATCGAATGCTTTCTCCAAGTCCCTTAGGTGATCCTCAGCCTTTCTGGATTTCACCACCATATCGTCTATGTAAACCTCCATAGTTTGTCCAATTTGATCCTTGAACATCATATTCACTAGCCTTTGATAAGTTGCACCTGCATTCCTTAGTCCAAATGGCATAGCAATATAACAGTATATACCAGTTGGAGTCATAAAGGATGTATCCTCTTGATCAGATGGTTCCATCTGAATTTGTTGAAATCCAGATGAAGCATCCATAAAAGTTATCAGTTCATGACCCGCCGTTGCATCCACCATGGAGTCAATGTGGGGTAATGGGAAAGGATCCTTGGGACATGCCTTATTTAAATCAGTGAAATCGATACATACCCTCCACTTTCCGTTTTTCTTTTGAACAACAACCACATTGGCCAACCATCTTGGATACTTGACCTCTCTAATCATACCTGTTTTGGTCAAAAATCACACAAGGATAATGTAACCAAACTTTATGTAAACGGGGTATGATGCTTGGTTAATTATGAAAATGAAGGATCACTTCTGTGATAAAAGATGCAAAGACACAATGATTTATACGAGGAAAAAGCCCTTGATCAATGTATGATCTCCGGCATAAAAAACCTCGGGTGATGGCAACTACCGATCACCAACTTCAATATAATAAAAATGTAGTTACAACTTCGGATAGTAATGAGCTGAGTACAAGGATCACTGAGTGTCTAAGTGTTTGAGAGTTGTGTCGTATGTTGTGTGTTCTTCCGAATGAGGAAGATGGGTATTTATACAAGTGTAGGTGACTTATTTTAGGTAAAAGGACTAATTATCAGCTCATTACCCCCTTTAGAAATAAAGACAATCTAGCCTAAAATGCTGCCCATAAATCAAGCCTAGTTTCCATATCCTGTGCAACGTCTATCTCTGATTTAGCTCTTGCCATATTTGTGAAGACGCGTCCCTGGATCATGGTCTTTATAGCATATCCTGCTAGATGTTCCTGCAAAACAATATTGTATTAAGCGGAAGTGGCCGTTAGTATGAGGATCACCGTAATGTCCCATGATCCTGATCCTGAAGTTCTGCTGAGGATCACTGTCTGCCAAAGAAACAACGATCACTGGTTAGGATCATGTATAAGGATCACCTATAAAAATCCAGCCCTAACAATTGCCCCCAAAATATAAGGAGTTAATTGTAAATGGACGAGTTATATTTTGTTTCGATCTTATCTCTAACAGGCGATTCCGAGTAACTAGCCGTTATACATGGACTAGCCGTTGTGATTATTACGTCATAGATGTGACAATCCCTGCAAATCATCATTATAAATAGGAGATAGGGTCAGGATCAGTTTGTATTTAAATTCGAGATACACTTCCCTTATATTCTGCACCGAAGGTTGTTCAGGTATCCTCTTCTTCTCTCTTTCCCTTCTTCCTTTTCTTTGCTCTGTTTTCTACTCCGTCTCTGTTTCTATTCCGTCACAAAACATGTTGCTCCGGAATTCTCCATACAAGGATTCCAAGAAGGATAGTCCCTTAAAAAGCCAGGGGATTATCAAGGATTCTCCTATGGAGAGGTGTTGCTTTAGTGATGCTCACGTAGACAAAATCCGTCACTGCTTTCCGGCGAATGCCGTTTTTAAATCCTTTGATCCTACTGCTTTGAGCGACTTTGTCTCAGATGTCTGGGTGGCTTTTCCTGCTACTCCATTCACCATAGGGTATTCATATCCTTTTCCATCCTTCACCCAATCCTTCTTTTCTCTAACCGGCATCTCTTACATCCAAGCTATGCCGATGATCTGGAGGGTTCTGTATACCTTCGAAAGGATCATTGAGCAGAGAGGGATTGATCTGGGGATGACGGAGTTGGCCGAGCTTTACGATCTTACTACTTTTGGTTCTTACCGGTATCTGTTGAAGCGGAAAGCCGGTGAGGATCACCCTGTCTTCAAGGTCACCAAGAATGATACAAACTGGAAGCGTCGTTTTTTCTTCGTTAGAAGGGATTCCATCCCGGATGGGGAGGATTTGCCCAAAGAATGGGCCACTCATGGTAGGGTAGAGGATCCTCGAAGGATCACTATCAGTCCTGTCTCATATGATGAGGATCACTGATGTCTTTTTTCCTTTCTTGTGCAGCTATATCCATTGCTCATCTGAAATTAAGCCCTGCTGCAAAAGAGAGAGTTCTAGCTTTTAAAAAGCTTAATCCTGAAGTTAGAAGTTTCCAGGTCACCGTCCAAGATTCTCAAGAAGTATCCTCTGCATCTGCCACTATGTCAAGTAAGTATCCTTACAGAAAATAAATTATATGTAGGATTGTTTAATAAAGCAACTTATCTTGTTTTTTGATTGTGTAGGTGCCGGAAAATCTGCCAGGTCTGTCAAATCTGCCTCCATATTTGGGATAAGTGATCTTGCCAATGTCACGTCTTCAAAGAAGAAGAAGGCTCCTGCTGCCAGTCCTTCAGCATCAGCTCCTAAAGCGTCTATCCGGGGCAAGGGAAAAAAGAGGAAAACCTCTGAAGATCTCCAAGGATTTCCCCTCCTCCGTCAGCAATTCCTCGACTACGTGAATGAGGTAAGGATCACTGCCCCTGTTGGTTATCCGTCTCGCATATCCTGTTCGTATATTCTGCTTTTCTTGAGGATCATCTGATCCTAAGCTTATCTTTTTTTCTCCTGTTGCAGAAACTTGCCGAGATTGAGACCTATCTTGGCCATGTTGAGGACCAGGAGAGCCAAATTGCCGATCTCCAGCAAATGGGTGTGTTAAAGGATCTCAAGATAGGAGATCTTGAGAAGGAACTCCGGGCCATGAAGGCTGAGGCTGCTCAGAGGTTGATTGATATGGATAACGAGAAGCAGGAGATCACTCAAGATGCCAAGGTCTCCGCGGCAATTGCTATGTACAAGATACAACTTCAGATGGCCGAGGAGGCTCAGGATCCTACCTTTGACAAAAGCTCGTGGGATGTTGAAGGTTGGAAGGCAAGGCTGGCAGACCTGGAAGACGAGGATGAGGCTGAGGAGATCCCCATGCTGGAAGGTGGTGATGCTGAGAAGGATCAAGGTGGAGATGCTGGTGGTGATGAAGCAGCGAAGGTGTAGGCTGCATGATTGGGCGATGATGGATATTTCGAGACTAGGCCGGAGCCCAATTTTTTAGGATTGGTAGTGGTGTTTGTGAACAATTATGGTTTGTAATTTTCGAACAATAGTTTCTTAGGGTTAAGGATCCTGGATCCTTTGAACAATGGGTAGGATTGCAAAAGGTGGAGGGATCCTCTGTTTGGGGGATGAAGCCTTTGTGATCCTGCCGCTTTTACTTTCCTGCAAAAATGCTAAGACCGCATAGACAATGGACACCCTTTGCCAACCCATGTGGACGGGCCACGTTTTGCTGGTAGAAATGTGGGTTGGCAATTTTGACAATCTTCTGAAAGGGTTAATGATCCTTTTGTTTAATAATATAACTTAACTTTTCTGGCTTATCTTGTGTTGTTATCCTTCAATAATCCTCTTATTTCTCAATTGCTATATTTGTTAAAATAACGAGAGTTGAAAAAGTGTTTAATAAACTTAGGATATGATCCTAGATCAAATATCCTCATATTGAAATTATTCAAAGTATTTTAGTTCAAGGATCATAGGTTTGGTTGTCAAAGTATAAGGGTTGGTTAGGATAATGAATAATGAAATTAAAAATAGTTAAGGATCATACCTGAAGATCCACGTTAGGATCCTAACCTTTAATCGGAACAACCATAGGTAAAACTTTAATGGATAATAAGGATTAAGGATCCTTAATCGTTTAACTTCGAAAACCTGAAAAAATGGAATATAACTTGGGACTAAGCCAATATAAAAGATAAGTTAGTAACTGGGGACAAGCCCAAAGGATAACTGAGAATGATCCCAAAGGATCACTGGGGACAAGCCCAAGGGATAACTGGGGATGATCCCGGAGGATCACTGGGGACAAGCCCAAAGGATAACTGGGGACAAGCCCAAAGGATCGTATGTAAACTGGAGTATGGCCCTTCTCTGGCAACTATCCAAACTTAGTGACATGAAAATGTCAAAACCTTAGCTAACGTGAAAACGTTAGAAACCTTAGGAACGGATGTATGGTGCGTCCACCATTATACGTAGGATCCTAAATATAGCCAGTACAATGAGGTTGTCAGCCCCGAAAGTGGGTACTGGTCCCAAAGACGTGAACTATACCAGGATCATCGTGCGCTGCTGGCGAAAACTGGGGATAATCCCAAGGATAACTGGGGTTGGACCCGAGGATCTGTGGGGATCTTTGACGATTTGCTGAAGATACCTGAACTATCATAACTCAAATGGTTTGTGAGTAGAGGATGAAGGATACATGATCCTTATCCTTAGGCAACAAGTAAGAAAATGCAATAGTTTTAGGATAAGCATATTACCAGAATAAGGATCACCGATATCTCCAGGATCCGTCAAGGATACTTCAATGTAAGGATCACATGCAGGAAGGATCATGTTCACATGAAATATTTCTTTAAGTGAACAGCATTCCAGGCTCTTGGTAACAAGTTTCCTTCCATGGTTAGCAACCTGTATGCCCCCTTTCCTGCTTCAGCTTCAATCAAGTAGGGACCTTCCCATTTTGGTGCTAGTTTCCCGTCAGCAGGATTGATAGTATTTTGAAATGCTTTTCTCAACACCATATCTCCGACTTGGAACTTCCTTATCCTGACATTTTTATTGTAGGTACCAGCCATTCTTTGTTGGTAGCTTGCCATCCTTATTCTAGCTAGATCCCTGATTTCCTCAATAGTATCCAAATCCTGAGCTAGGATTGCAGTATTTTCTTCAGGATCACGAGCAATTGTTCTAGCAGTTGGGATCACCATCTCTGTTGGGATCACTGCTTCTGCCCCAAATACTAAAGAGAAGGGTGTTTGACCAGTGGCATTCTTGGGAGTTGTCCTATCAGCCCATAGCACATAAGGTAACTCCTCTGCCCATTTTCCTTTCTTGGATCCTAGCTTCTTCTTCAGATTGTTGATGATGACCTTGTTGGATGATTCTGCTTGACCATTGGCTTGTGGGTGAACTGGTGTTGATGTTATCATCTTGATTCCCCAACTGTTACAAAAGTTAGTGGTTCTGCTTCCAACGAATTGGGAGCCATTATCACATACAATTTCAGAGGGAATGCCAAATCTAGTTATAATGTTTCTTTTGATAAAGGATATAACTTCTTTTTCTCTGACTTGAGCAAAGGCTTCAGCTTCTATCCATTTGGAAAAATAGTCAGTCATGGCAAGCATAAATACCTTTCCACCAGGTGCTTTAGGGAACTTGCCAACTATATCCATTCCCCATCTCATGAATGGCCAAGAGGATGGTATGGGGTGTAGTAACTCAGCTGGTTGGTGAAGGATATTGCTATGTCTTTGGCAAGGATCACATTTCTTAGCATACTCCATAGCATCCCTTTTCATGGTTGGCCAGTAGTATCCTGTTCTAAGGATCCTTGAGAATAATGCCCTGCCCCCAGTGTGGTTTCCACAATCTCCTTCGTGGAAGTCTCTTAACACTTCTTCAATTTCAGGATCTTCAATACATCTTAAATATGGTCCTGCAAGGGATCGTTTATATAGCACATTATTTAAGATTGCAAATTGAGATACCTTAATCCTGAAAGCTCTAGGATTTTCTCCCGTTGGAATCTCCCCATGTTGCAAGTATCTCATGATTGGTGAGATCCATGATCCTGAATAAGATTGGGCTTCTTCACTAGGGATTATTGCAGTATCCTCTTCTATTTCCATGGCCACCTGATTTTCAATAGCAGGAGCCAGGATATGGATGATAGGGATACTTATATCTTCTGGAATCTTCAAGGATGATCCTAGGTTGGCCAATGCATCAGCTTCCGTGTTATCCTCCCTTGGTACCTGTGTTAAGCTAAAAGAAACAAAAGAGATTGCCAATTCTTTGACTATCTCTAAATATTTTGTTAGTTTTTCACCTTTAACAGCATATGATCCGTTAAAGTGATTAGTGATCAATAATGAGTCTACATATACTTTAAGATACTTTACCCCCATATCCTTAGCAATTTGTAAGCCAGCAATTAAGGCTTCATATTCAGCCTCATTGTTAGTTGCTTGGAACTCACAGGCTATGGAGTGGGGTATTATGTCCCCCTGTGGCGATTTTAGTAGGATCCCTAGCCCTGTGCCTTTGATATTTGAGGATCCGTCAGTGTGTAGTATCCAAGGATCCTTGGTCTCATCCAGCTGCTGGACCTCCAATTCTGCTTCTTTTTGTAGATCACTACTGAAATCAGCCACAAAGTCAGCTAGTGCTTGAGATTTAATAGCTGTTCTTGGTTCGTATCTTATATCATGGGCACTAAGCTTTACTGCCCATTTAGCCATTCTCCCTGACATATCTGGTTTCCTGAGGACATTCTTAATTGGAAAATTAGTTCTAACAACAATAGTATGGGTTTCAAAATAATGTCTTAACTTAGTCGATGCCATGATTAATGCAAGGATAAGTTTTTCGAGGTGTGAGTACCTGGATTCGGCATCAAGTAGACTTTTACTTTCATAGTAGATAGGATATTGTGTACCTTCGTGATCCTTAACAAGGACAGCACTTACAGCGGTTGAGGATACCGCCAGATATAAGGATAACACATCTCCTTTTTCCGGTTTTGCTAATGCTGGTGCTGAGGACATATACTCTTTTAGGGCTTGTAAAGCATTCTCATGCTTCTCAGTCCATTCGAACTTCTTATTCTTCCTTAGGATATCGTAAAATTCTCTGCATTTCTCTAAGGATTTCGATATGAACCTGTTCAAAGCTGCTATCCTGCCTGTCAGTCTTTGAACATCCTTGGCATTGGCAGGAGATTTGATATTTATTAATGCTTTGATTTGTTCCGGGCTTGCTTCAATGCCCCTCTGGGTTACCATGTATCCTAAGAACTTTCCTGCCTTAACACCAAAATGGCATTTTGAAGGATTAAGTTTCATGTTGTAATTATCAAGGATATCGAATGCTTCTTCTAAGTCCCTTAGGTGATCCTCAGCTTTCTTTGACTTGACCACCATATCATCTATGTACACCTCCATAGTTTGTCCAATTTGATCTTTGAACATCATATTCACCAGCCTTTGGTATGTTGCACCTGCATTTCTCAATCCAAAAGGCATGGCAATATAACAATACAAACCTGTTGGGGTCATAAAGGCTGTATCCTCTTGGTCCGATGGTTCCATCTGAATTTGTTGGAATCCAGATGATGCATCCATAAAGGTTAACAGTTCATGCCCCGCCGTTGCATCCATCATGGAGTCAATGTGGGGTAATGGGAAAGGATCCTTGGGACATGCCTTATTCAAATCAGTGAAATCGACACATACCCTCCACTTTCCGTTTTTCTTTTGGACAACAACCACATTGGCTAACCATTTTGGATACTTTACCTCTCTGATCATACCTGCTCGAAGTAGTCTCTCTACTTCTTCTTGGATAATGGCATTCCTTTCTGGTGCAAACTTTCTCCTTTTTTGATGGATTGGTTTGATAGACCTGTCAATGCCAAGTTTGTGAGTAATAATATCCTTAGATATACCTGTCATATCTTCATGTTTCCAAGCAAAGGTAGATTTTCTTCTTTTGAGGAAGGATATCATGTCTTCTTTCATCTTGCCAAGGATCCCTGATTCGATATAGATTTTTGATTCAGGATCACTAGGATCCAAGAGGATTTCATCTACATCTTGTTCCCTTGCCTCCAAGACATTCCTTGAAGGATACTGTAATTGCTATTGCTCCCTTGGCTTCGAGGTTGGCTTCATAGATGAGGTATAACAATCCTTAGCCTCCTGCTGGTCACTATCGATCTTGATTATTCCCCATGGGCTAGGGAGCTTCACACATTGATGGTAGGTAGATGGGACTGCTTTCATATCATGTATCCAAGGCCTGCCAAGGATAACGTTGCAACAAGATAAACAGTCAATAACACAAAATTTTTGGTAATTATGTAATCCTTCCACGTAGATTGGGAGTTTGATGTCCCCCAGAGTTTTCTTCGTTTCCCCACTGAATCCTACAAGCACGGAGGATCTTGGTGTGATGTCTAATTCTGGGATTCCCATTTTCTTCAAGACATCAAGCTGGATAATGTTCACTGAGCTCCCTCCGTCAATAAGGATCCTGCGGACAAAATGGTTAGAGATAAAGAGAGTGATAACTAAACTATCATGGTGAGGATCCTGAATGTTAATGCGATCATCCTCATCAAATGTTATCATCTTCCCTTCTGAGACACTTGAGGTTCTAATAGGCCTTTCTCCATTATCCATTTTTGATTCTTTTGCATGTCTTTTGGCCGCTGAAAAGGATGTACCACAAATGTCTGATCCTCCGGATATAAAGTTAATCACTTGTGCGTCTGCCGGAGGTGCTGGAGCCTTTTCAGGGATCCTTTCAGGATCCTGGGTCCTTTGCTTTTTTCTCCCCAATAATTCTTTTAGATGCCCCTTGCTTAGCAGGTATCCAATTTCTTTTCTTAAGGCTATGCAATCTTCAGTTAGATGCCCGAAATCCTCATGGTATGCAAACCATTTGGACTTATCTTTAGTCCCGGATGGTTTATCATTCTTCCTGGGCCACCTAGCTTTTTCACCTAGATTCTGCATTGCAAGGATCAGTTCATGATTATCAACGGAGAAGCAATATTCTGAGATTGGAGGATAATCTTCATCATCCTCTTCCTGGTCAACAGCATGCACATTCTTGTTCTCATTCCTATGGTAGGATTTGAATTTGTTGCTCTTGAAGGAGGATCCTTGCTTCTCCGGTTTTGAGGATCCCACTTGTCTCTCCTGGATCCTCTTGTCATCCTCTAGCCGGATAAACCTGAGTGCTCGAGTTCTTACTTCATCTAAATTCCTGCATGGTGTCATAACAAGATCATCATAGAATAATGAATCCTTAAGCAGTCCCATTTTGAAGGCTTCAACAGCCGTAGCCATATCCAAGTTGGGAATGTCCAAGGATTCTTTACTAAATTTAGTTATATAATCCCTTAATGATTCATTATGATTTTGAGTTATCCTGTACAAATCACTAGTTAATTTTTCAAATTTTCCGCTACAAGAGAATTGGTTATTGAATAAATTAAATAAATTGGCAAATGAAGTAATAGAGTAGGGGGGAAGACTTAGCAGCCACTTAAGAGCTGATCCAGTTAGAGTGGATCCAAATCCTTTACATAGGCATGCTTCCTTCAACTTTTCTGGGATAGGATTGATTTCCATCCTTTCCCTGTATTGTGCTATATGCTCCTCTGGATCCGTTGTGCCATCATACAGCTTCATGGTAGGGATATGGAACCTTTTGGGTACCTCTGCATCACAAATTGGTGGTGCAAAGCGAGATACCTTGTGGCTTCCATCTGCAATCTCTGGGATAGGCTTGACTACCCCTGGAACACTTGAGATCATGTCCTTTAGTTTCTGTAATTCCCTGGCCATAGCATGATTGGTACCTGTATCCTGCATGAATCCAAGGTTAGTGGTAGGATAATTATTTAAAGTGTTACCTCCCATTG
Organism: Helianthus annuus; assembly: GCF_002127325.2. Taxonomy (NCBI): domain Eukaryota; kingdom Viridiplantae; phylum Streptophyta; class Magnoliopsida; order Asterales; family Asteraceae; genus Helianthus; species Helianthus annuus. The sequence goes on from NC_035445.2 coordinate 126,393,105, forward strand.
GGTTCAAGTTAGGGAATCCATATTGCTGGGGTTCTGGAACAATGGAGGGGCCAGTGGAAGCAATGGTCTGCATTGGAATGAAGTCCCCTTGATGGACATCTAGACTTCCTGTTTGCAAACTTTTTAGGGATCCTGGCATCTGTAAGGATCCTGGTGTCTGGGACGATCCTGGAACGAAGGAGGATCCTTGAACCTGGGATGATCCTGGAACAAAGGAGGATCCTTGAACCTGGGATGATCCTGGAACAAAGGAGGATCCTTGAACCTGGGATGATCCTGGAACAAAGGAGGATACTTGGCCCTGGAATGATCCTGGAACAAAGTAGGATCCTTGAAACTGCTGTGCCCCCGGATAGGCTCCCGGATTCATGAAGGATCCCATGTATTGAGGATAGGATCCTATTGGCTGAAAATGTGAATCTGATGTCTGAGTCATTGCTGCCGAGTTGAGACGTGATCCTCTTGACTCCCCTATGATTTGCACGTCCGGGATCCCTGATGGCTGGGGAGTGATCATTGGAGTATCAAAGCTCAAGGATTTGGGCATCAGTGGAGAATGATCCTCTGCCGCTTTCTTTTGTCTTTTGAGATCTCCAATTTCCCTGAGGATCCTTTCGTTAGTTTCATCTTGCCGCTGCATACGATCCTTCATCTGCAAAATTAAAGCAAATACATCACTAGTACTAGGAGTAGAAGAATTCATAGCAGAAGGAGATAGAGGTTTAGAGAAAGTGGGAGTTGATCTCTTCTCAGTATTTTTCTGAGATCCTGCTGGTGGAGGAGGCAAAGTGATCTGTGATGAGGTGACTGCAGACATCGCCGTGGACGTGTTCTTCAATGATGAAGCCATGTAACTCTTTCAAATGATTTCGAACAAAAGATTTTTCTTATGAATGAAGCACCAATTGCCCCACGGTGGGCGCCAAACTGTTTTGGTCAAAAATCACACAAGGATAATGTAACCAAACTTTATGTAAACGGGGTATGATGCTTGGTTAATTATGAAAATGAAGGATCACTTCTGTGATAAAAGATGCAAAGACACAATGATTTATACGAGGAAAAAGCCCTTGATCAATGTATGATCTCCGGCATAAAAAACCTCGGGTGATGGCAACTACCGATCACCAACTTCAATATAATAAAAATGTAGTTACAACTTCGGATAGTAATGAGCTGAGTACAAGGATCACTGAGTGTCTAAGTGTTTGAGAGTTGTGTCGTATGTTGTGTGTTCTTCCGAATGAGGAAGATGGGTATTTATACAAGTGTAGGTGACTTATTTTAGGTAAAAGGACTAATTATCAGCTCATTACCCCCTTTAGAAATAAAGACAATCTAGCCTAAAATGCTGCCCATAAATCAAGCCTAGTTTCCATATCCTGTGCAACGTCTATCTCTGATTTAGCTCTTGCCATATTTGTGAAGACGCGTCCCTGGATCATGGTCTTTATAGCATATCCTGCTAGATGTTCCTGCAAAACAATATTGTATTAAGCGGAAGTGGCCGTTAGTATGAGGATCACCGTAATGTCCCATGATCCTGATCCTGAAGTTCTGCTGAGGATCACTGTCTGCCAAAGAAACAAGGATCACTGGTTAGGATCATGTATAAGGATCACCTATAAAAATCCAGCCCTAACAATACCTGCTCGGAGTAATTTCTCTACCTCTTCCTGGATAATGGCATTTCTTTCTGGTGCAAACTTCCTCCTCTTTTGATGGATTGGTTTGAAGGACCTGTCAATGCCAAGTTTGTGAGTGATTACATCTTTAGATATACCTGTCATGTCTTCGTGTTTCCATGCAAAGGTAGTTTTTCTCCTTTTGAGGAAGGATATGAGGTCTTCTCTCATTTCGCCAAGGATCCCTGATCCTATATAAATTTTGGATTCAGGATCACCAGTATCCATAAGGATTTCTACTACATCCTGCTCTCTTGCCTCCAAGATATCCCTTGGAGGATACTTTGATTGCTATTGCTCCCTTGACTTTGACGCTGGTTTCATTGATGAAGTGTAGCAGTTCTTAGCCTCCTGCTGATCACTATCAATCTTCACTATTCCCCAGGGACTAGGGAGCTTCACACATTGATGATAGGTGGATGGGACTGCCTTCATGTCATGTATCCAAGGCCTGCCAAGGATAACATTACAACAAGATAAACAGTCAATAACAGAAAATTTTTGGTAAGAACGTAGGCCTTCGATATAGATTGGGAGTTTAATGTCCCCTAGAGTATTCTTAGTTTGCCACTGAATCCCACGAGCACACAGGATCTTGGTATGATATCGGATTCAGGGATATTCATCTTCTTAAGAACATCAAGCTGGATAATGTTCACAGAGCTTCCTCCGTCTATAAGGATCCTGCGAACAAAATGGTTAGAAATAAAAAGAGTGATAACCAAACCATCGTGATGAGGATCCTGAATGTCAACACGATCATCCTCATCAAACGTTATGACTTTTCCTTCGGAGACACTGGATGCTCGGATGGGTCTATCTCCATTATCCATCTTGGTTTCCTTTGCATGCCTTTTAGCTGCTGAGAAGGATGTTCCACAAATGTCTGATCCTCCAGAAATAAAGTTTATAACTTGTGCATCTGCTGGAGGGGCTGGAGCTTTCTCTGGGATCCTTTCAGGATCCTGAGTCCTTAACTTCTTTCTCCCCAATAATTCTTTTAATTGCCCCTTGCTCAACAAGTATCCAATTTCTTTTCTCAGTGCAATGCATTCTTCTGTGAGATGCCCAAAGTCTTCATGGTATGCACACCACTTTGGCTTATCTTTAGTTGCAGTTGGTCTGTCATTTTTCCTGGGCCATCTAGCTTTATCACCTAAATTCTGTATCGCAAGGATTAGTTCATTGTTATCAACAGAAAAACAATATTCAGAAATTGGAGGATAATCCTCATCATCCTCTTCTTGTTTAACAACATGCACATTCTGGTTATCAGATTTGTTGTAGGATCTAAACTTGTTGTTCTTGAATGAGGATCCTTGTTTCTCTTGCTTTGAGGATCCTGCTAGCCTCTCCTAGATCCTCTTGTCATCCTCTAGCCGGATGAACCTAAGTGCCCGGGTTCTTACCTCATCTAGGTTCCTGCATGGTGTCATAACAAGAGCATCATAGAATAATGAATCCCTAAGCAATCCCATTTTAAAGGCTTCAACAGCCGTAGCTATATCCAGGTTAGGAATATCTAAGGATTCTTTGCTAAATTTAGTGATATAATCCCTTAATGATTCATTATGACCCTGGGTTATCCTATACAGATCACTAGTTAAGCGCTCAAATTTTCTACTACAAGAAAACTGGTTATTAAATAGGTTAACTAGGTTAGCAAACGAGGTAATAGAGTAAGGGGGAAGACTTAGCAGCCATTTAAGAGCCGATCCAGTAAGAGTGGATCCAAATCCCTTGCACAGACATGCTTCCTTTAACCTTTCTGGGATGGGATTGATCTCCATCCTTTCCTTGTATTGTGCTATGTGTTCTTCAGGGTCTGCTGAACCATCATACAACTTCATGGTTGGCACGTGGAACCTCTTGGGTATCTCAGCATCACAGATTGGTGGTGCAAAACGAGATATCTTATGGCTCCCATCTGCAATCTCCGGGATAGGCTTGACCACTCCTGGGACACTCGATATCATATCCTTTAACTTTTGCAATTCTCTGGCCATGGCATGGTTGATACCTGTATCCTGCAAAAGGCCATGGTTAGTGGTATAAGAATTATTGAAAGTGTTACCTCCCATTGGGTTCAAATTGGGAAGAGCGGATGTGAATCCATATTGTTGAGACTCCGGAATGATCGAAGGACCAGTAAAAGCAATGGTCTGCATTGGAATAAAAGCTTCCTGATGGATATCTGAACTCCCTGACTACAAACTCCTTAAGGATCCCGGAATCTGGAAGGATCCATGAAACTGAGAGGATCCTTGAAGCTGGGAGGATCCTTGAACCTGAGAGGATCCTGGAACATAAGAGGATCCTTGAACCTGGGAGGATCCTTGAAGCTGGGAGGATCCTTGAACCTGAGAGGATCCTGGAACATAGGAGGATCCTTGAACCTGCGAGGATCCTGGGACACAAGAGGATCCTTGAACCTGGGAGGATCCTTGAACCTGGGAGGATCCTTGAACCTGCGATGATCCTTGAAATGGCCAGAACCCTTGAATCTGCTACGCTCCTGGGTATCCTCCTGAGCTTGCGAAGGATCCTATATGCTGAGGATGGGATCCTGCTGGTTGGAAGTATGAACCTGAAGCCTGAGTCATTGCTGATGATCCGTAATGCACTCCTTTTGGTCCTCCCACACATTGAACATCTGGAACCACTGGAGGCTGAGAAGTTATCACCGGAGTATCGGAATTCAAAGATCTGGGCATCAGTGGGGAATGATCCTTTGCCGATCTCTTCCGTTTCTTTATGTCTCCAATTTCTCTAAGAATCCTTTCATTGGTCTTATCCTGCTGCTGTATATGCTCCTTCATCTGCAAAATCATAGTAAACAAGTCACTAGTAGTAGGAGTATAAGAAGCAGAAGAAGCTGGAGGTTTTGAGAAAATGGGAGTTGGTTTCTTCTCAGCATTTTTCTGAGGTCCAGAAGGCGGTGGAGGCAAAGGTGGAATGCCCTGCGATGAATTGACTACAGACATCGCAGTAGAAGTGTTCTTTGATGATGAAGCCATGTGCTTGAATGCAATGAACCAAAATGATCACGAGAACGAGAATCTCTTAGGAATGAAGCACCAATTGCCCCACGGTGGGCACCAAACTGTTTTGGTCAAAAATCAGACAAGGATAATGCAACCAAACTCTCTGTTACAGGGTATGATGCTTGAATTGGTAAACAACAATGAGGATCACTCAGAAATGAATTGCACAAGTGACACAAATATTTATACGAGGAAAGAGCCCTTGATCAATGAATGATCTCCGGCATAAAAAACCTCGGGTGATGGAAACTACCGATCACCAACTCAAATTAAACAATAATTCTTTTACAACTTCGGATGATAGCGAGCTAGGTACAAGGATCAATATAGTGTATCGTGTAGAAATGTATGAAAATTGCTAAGTGTTTCGCCGTGAGCTGATGAGTGCAGTTGTACGAGTGTGTGTAGCCAAAAAATAGCCAAGTGTTCTAAAAATAGCTCGCTATCCCCTTTAAAAATAGAAAATAACTAGCCTAACTAACTGTCCGCATTTCGTGCCTTCTCCCCACGTTCTCCATAACGTTCACAGTGGTCAAGCACGTGCAGAATTGAAGGGAATATTCTCCAGGAATATCGCCATGACCAAGTCCAAGCCGGTACTCCTGCAAAACAATACCGAATTCAAAGTGAACAATCGTTAGTATAAGGATCCTTAGGATGATCCATGATCCTGATGCTGAAGCACTTCTGAGGATCACTATCTGTCACAGAAGTAAGGATCACCAAACAGGATAACACTTGAGGATCACAGGTCATTAGAAAATCCTCCCCTAACATGTAGAAGCCTTCAAAATGGGTTTACTTAAGGATTCATTGTTCTATGATGATCTTGTCATGACCCCTTGCAGGAATCTTGATGAATTGAGAACAAGGGCCCTTAGATTCATCCGATTAGAGGATGATAAAATGATCCAAGAAAGGCTGGTAGGATCCTCGAAGCAGGAAAAGCAAGGATCCTACTTCGGAACAACAAGCCCAAGTCTTATAACAAGTCTGATAACCAGAATGTGCATACAGTAGAACAAGAAGAGGATCATGAGGATTATCCTCCCATTTCTGAATATTGTTTTTCTGTCGATAACAATGAACTAATCCTTGCAATGCAGAACCTAGGTGAAAAAGCAAGATGGCCTAGAAAAAGTGATAAGCCAGCTGCAACAAAAGACAAATCCAAATTGTGTGCATATTGCTAGGGCTGGATTTTTAATGACATATGATCCTTACATGATATCCTAACAAGTGATCCTTGTTTCTTTGGCAGATAGTGATCCTCAGAAGAGCTTCAGGATCAGGATCATGGATCATCCTAAGGATCCTCATACTAACGATTGTTCTCTTTATATTTAATGTTGTTTTGCAGGAATTACGAGTTGGACCTGGTCTTGGCAACGTAATTAAGGAATCCTCCACGCTAATCTCGCACACGTATTACCAGAAATAGACGTTGTGGAGAATATGGAAACTTAGCACAATTCAAGGGCAATTATTTAGGCTAAATTTACTTCTATTTCTAAAGGGGTAACGAGCTAGTAGTTAGGTAATTTACCTAAAATACGACCCCACACACTTATATAAAAGGCACTCTTCGCCATTTGGAAGACACAACACATTTCTTACACACTCTAGCATACCACACCATAGCGATCTTTGTACCTAGCTCGTTACCATCCGAAGTTGTAAACATTGTTTCTTATATTGGAGTTTGGTGATCGGTAGTTTCCATCACCCGAGGTTTTTTATGCCGGAGATCATTCATTGATCAAGGGCTTTTTCCTCGTCTAAATCTTTGTGTCACTTGTGCAATCTACATTTAAGTGATCCTTTACTTTGTTCATCATACCAAGCATCATTCCCCGTTTACAAAGAATTTGGTTGCATTATCCTTGTGTGATTTTTGACCAAAACAGTTTGGCGCCCACCGTGGGGCAATTGGTGCTTCAATTATGAGAAATTTTGTTCATTTCATTTATTTCGGTTCATTACCTTCAACCACATGGCTTCTCCAGCGAAGAACACTCCAAGCTCTATGTCGGCGGTCACTTTTTCACAGGGCATTCCGCCTTTGCATCATCTCCCCATTGCATTCCAGAAAAATGCTGAGAATTCTCCGAAAAAGACAACCCCCGTTTTCTCAAAACCAACTGTTGTTTCTTCCTCTACACTTACTAACAGCGATTTTTATGCTTTGATTGTGTAGATGAAGGATCACATGTAGTAGGTCAAAACTAATGGCAGGATCCTTCGCGAAATTGATAAAATCAGCAGAGGATCACTCCCCTTTGATGTCGTGGTCGCTGAATTTCGACACTCCGGTCATAACTTCCCAGAACTTTGCAGCTCCACATGTCCAATACCAGGGTGGATCAACAGGAATACGTTCTGGATCGTCGGCAATGTCTCAGATTCAAGGATCCTCGCAGATTCAAGGATCCTCTCAGGTTCAAGGATCCTCGCAGGTTCAAGGATCCTCGCAGATTCAAGGATCCTCGTAGGTTCAAGGATCCTCGCAGGTTCAAGGATCCTTTCAGGCTCAAGGATCCTCGCAGGTTCAAGGTTCCTCCTTCCAGAGTTTAGGTGACAAGGTTAGGTGGCCAAGGAAGAATGACAAACCGTTTGCCACCGAAGACGAATCGAAATGGTGTGCTTACCATGGGTATTCTGGTCATCTCATAGATGACTGCATAGCATTTAGGAAGGAGATAGGTTATCTTTAGAGCAAAGGATACTTTAGGGAATTGCTTGGAAGGAAAAAATCAAGTATCCTGAGAAAATTCCCGAAAAAGCTCCTCCTCCACCATCCGATGCTTGAATCATCCATTTCATCTCCGGAGGTTCTCAGCAGCTAAGAGACGTGCAAAGGAAACAAAGATGGAGAATGGGGGCAAACCTGTTCGGACCTCCATCCTTACCCAGAAGAAAGTGATATCATATGATGAGGATAACTGTGCGGACATTCAGGATCCTCATCACGACGGTGTAGTTATTACATTATTTATATCTAACCATTTTGTTCGCATGATTCTCATTGATGGGAAAAGCTCAGTGAACATAATCCAGTTGGATGTCCTTGATAGAATGGACATCCTTGAATCCGATATTGTCCAAAGATCATCTATCCTTGGAGAGACAAAGATTACATTGGGGAACACCAAACTTCCTATCTACATAGAGGGAGTAAATTATGTTAAAAAAAAAATTCTATGTTATTGATTTCTTATCTTGCTGTAACGTTATCTTTGGCAGGCCGTGGATACACGATATGAAGGCAATCCCTCTCAACATATCATCAATGTGTCAAGGTCCCAACTCTATGAGATACGGTGAAGATAGAAAGTGATCAGCAGGAGGCAAAAAACTATTACACTTCTTCAAAGAAGCCAGCCTCCAAGGAGCAAGACATCATGGAGGCAAGAGAGCAAGACGTCAAGGATATTATGTTGAACTCAGAGGATCCTGAATCCAAAATTTTTATAGGATCTGGATCCTAGACAGTATTTAGCAGGAGTTAGTATCCTTCTTGGAAAGAAGAAAATCTACCTCCGCTTGGAAACATGAAGATATGACAGGTATATCTATGGATAGTATCACTCATAAACTTGGCATTGACAGGTCATTCAAACCAATCCACCAAAAAAGGAGAAAGTTTACACTTGAAAGGAATGCCATTATCCAAGAAGAGGTAGACAAATTGCTCAAAGACAAGTTTGAGTGGACTGATAGGCATGAAGCTGCACTTAACGTTCTTAAGGATCATCTATCCTCAGCACCAGCCCTGATGAAACCAGAAAATGGAGAATCGTTATCCTTATACTTAGCTATTTCAGCTAAAGTAGTGAGTGTGATCCTAGTTAAGGATCATGAAGGCTCTCAACATCCGGTATACTATGTAAGTAAAATTCTACTTGATGATGAGGCCAGGTATTCTCATTTGAAGAAATTAATTCTTGATTTAATTATGGCTTCTGCTAAACGTGGACATTATTTTGAGACTCACACCATTATTGTGAAAACTAACATTTCTATCAAGAATGTTCTCAGGAAAACTGAAATAGCAGGTAGAATGGCAAAATGGATAGTCAAGCTTAATGCATATGACATTAAATATGAACCTAGGACCGTCATCAAGTCCGAAGCTTTAGCTGACTTTGTGGCTGATTTCAGTAGTGATCTACAAAGGGAAGCTGAATTAGAAGTTCAACAACTTGAGAAGACCAGGGATCCTTGGAGACTCTTCATGGATGGAGCTTCAAATGTTAAAGGAACTGGACAAAGCACACTACTAAAATCGCCACAGGGGGACATTATACCCCAATCCATTGCATGTGAATTCCAAACCACTAATCATGAGGCAGAGTATGAGGCCTTGATAGCAGGTTTGCAATTAGCTAATAATATGAGGATCAGGTATCTTCAAGTATATGTAGATTCTCTATCAATTACTAATCATTATAATAGTTCTTACACTGTCAAATGTGAAAAGCTAATCAAGTACTTAGAAATAGTCAGGAAACTGACAGATTCTTTTGCTTTTTCAGTCTACCACAGGTACCCAGGGAAGAAAATAACTAACCTTGGATCATTCCTAAAGATGCCAGAAGATGTGAAAAATACTCATTACCCATGTTTTAACTCCTGCAATTGAGGATCACATAGCCATGGAGATAGTGAAGGATTCTGCAATCATACCTGGTGATCCTGCACAGTCGAATTCAGGATCCTGGATTCCTCCAATCCTAAGATATATACAACATGGAGAGATCTCTACAAGACAAAATCCTAAAGCTTTCAAAGTCAAGGAGACTATGGAAATCACACTGGGGGCAAAGCACTATTCTCAAGGATCCTTAAAACAGGATACTATTGGCCTACCATGAAGACGTATGCTGTGAAATACACAAAGAAGTGTGATGCTTGTCAAAGACACAGTAATATTCTACACCAACCAACATAACATCTGCATCCTAAGAAGAAGCTTTCGCTCAAAGACAGAAAAAAGGAAATCGCCAGTTATCAACAAAGAATGGTTGGAGCGTACAACAAGAATGTCAGGATTAGAAGGTTTCAAGTTGGTGATTTTGTGCTAAGAAAAGCATTCCAGAACACTATAAATCCTTCTGATGGCGAGCTAGCACCAAAGTGGGAAGACCCCTATCTAATTGAAGCTGAATCAGGAAAGGGGGCATATCATTCGATAACAATGGATGGTGATCTCCTACCAAGAGCTTGGAATGCTGTTAATTTCAAAAAATACTTTAAGTAAGAAGGATCAGGGATCCTCAGCGATACCGGTATTCTGATTAAGGATCCAGGATCCTCAAAGGATATATGATTCTACATTTGGTAACACATTACTTTCATTTTCATTTTCACTCATTTTATACTTATTACTTATCATAAGTTAAAGATGTTAATCAGTTAACATCTAATTTCACAAAGTTTAAGCTTTTGCAGAGTTGTTATCATTTTACAGAAGATCAAAGTGGTTGGCCAACCCTCCAAAGTTTTGGGCCTGTCCCCAGTTTGGGATTGTCCCCAGTTTCGCCTGTAGCGCACGATGATCCTGGTATAGTTCACGTCTTTGGGACCAGTACTCGCTTTAGGGGCTGATAACCTCATCGTACTGGCTATACCTAGGATCCTACGTATAATGGTAGACGTACCATACATCCGTTCCTAAGGTTTCTAACGTTTTCACGTTAGCTAAGGTTTTGGCATTTTCATGTCACTAAGTTTGGATAGTCGCCAGTAAGGGCCATACTCCAGTTTACATACGATCCTTGGGCTTGTCCCCAGTTATCTTTCGGGCTTGTCCCCAGTTATCCTTTGGGCTTGTCCCCAGTGATCCTTTGGGCTTGTCCCCAGTTATCCTTTGGGCATGTCCCCAGTTACTAACTAATCTTTTATATTGGCTTAGTCCCAAGTTATATCCCATTTTTTCAGGTTTTCGAAGTTAAACAATTAAGGATCCTTAATCCTTATTATTCATTAAAGTTTTTACTTATGGTTATCCTGATTAAAGGTTAGGATCCTAACTTGGATCCTCAGGTATGATCCTTAACTATTTTTAATTTCATTATTCATTTGAATAACCCTTAGACCTTGACAACTGAACCTATGATCCTTAAAATAAGCTACTTTGAAAATTTTCGATTATAGGATATTTGATCCAGGATCATATCCTAAATCTCTTAAACATAATTTTCTCAAACAAACATGTATCAAAACAATTGGAAATAAAAAGGATAACAACACAAGATAAGCGACAAAAGTTTAAGATTTTATTTATTAACAAAAGGATTAACCCTTCAAAGGTTGTCAAAATTACCTACCCCAAGCATCTACCAGCAATACGTGGCCCGTCCGCTGGGGTAGGTAAAGGGTGTCCATGATAATAGGTTCAAAAGTAATGCAGGGATATAAAGGCGGCAGGATCACAAAGGCTTCATCCCCCAAACAGAGGATCCCTCCACCATTTGCAATCCTACCTATTGTCTAAAGGATCCTGGATCCTTAATCCTAAAACTATTGTTCGAAGTTACAGACCATAATTGTTTAAAAACATCAACAAACGCAAAAAAAATTGGGCTCCGGCTATGTCTAGAAGTTTCCTTCATCGCCCAATCCTGCAGCTCAAGCCTTCGCTGCACCATCACCACCAGCTCCACTTGCCTCTCCACCCTGATCCTTGCCAACATCACCACCCTCAAGCATCGGGACCTCCTCAGCCTCTTCATCATCCTCCAACTCTGCCAGCCTCGCCTTCCAGCCCTCAACGTCCCATGTGCTCTTGTCGAAGGCAGGATCCTGAGCCTCCGCAGCCATCTGCAGCTGGATCTTATACATGGTTATCGCAGCAGAGACCTTGGCATCCTAGGTGATCTCATGCTTCTCATAATCAAAATTGATCAGCATCCTGGCAGCTTTATCCTTGGTGGCCTGGAGCTCCTTCTCAAGATCAGCTATCTTAAGATCCTTCAGCACACCCATCTATTGGAGGTCAGCAATTTGGCGGTCTTGATCCTCGACGTGGCCAACATAAGTCTCTATCTCGGCAAATTTCTGCAAGGAAAACAAGGCATAGCGTCAGAAACAAGTGATCCTCAAAACTGTCAGGATAACAAACAGGGGCAGTGATCCTTACCTCGTTGAAGTAGTCCAGAAACTGTTGGCGGAGCAGGGGCAGACCTTGTAAATCCTCAGAGGCCTTTCTCTTCTTTCCTTTACCCCTAATAGGTGCTTTAGGGGCTGAAGCAGTTGGGCTAGCAGCAGGAGTCTTGTTCCTTGCAGATTTGACATTAGCAAGATCATCAATACCGAACTTTGAAGCAGACTTAGAGGATTTTCCAGCACCTACACAACCAAAATAAGATAAGTATTCTAATTAAACTTGAAAATCCTACATAGAATTACTTTTTAAATGAGGATACTTACTTGACATTGTGACAGAGGCAGAGGATACTTCTTGGGAATCCTGGGTAGCAACCTGGAAAGTTCTTGTCTCCGGATCAAGCTTCTTAAAGGCCAAAAGTCTCTCTTTTGCAGCAGGTGTCAACTTCAGATGAGAGATGGAGATAGTTGCACAAAAAATAACAGAACATCAGTAATCCTTATGCTAAAAGATAGGTCCTACGGTGAACCTTCCAGGATCCTCTATCCTACCATGAGTAGCCCGCTCCTTGGGCAAATCCTTCCCATCAGGGATGGTATCTCTCCTAACAAAAAAGAACCATCGCTTCCAGTTCGTGTCGTTCTTGGTAACTTTGAAGACAGGATGATCCTCTCCAGCTTTTCGCTTAAACAAGTATCGGTGGGATCCGAAAGTGGTAAGATCATACATCTCAGCCAACTCCGCCATGCCAAGGTCAATACCCTCTTGCCCAATGATCCTATCAAGGGTGTATAACACCCTCCAGATCATCGGCATAGCCTGGATATAGCTGATGCTGGTAAGGGAGAAGAAAGATTGGGTGAATTGGGGAAAAGGATACGAATATCCTATCAAGAAAGGAGTGACCGGGAAAGCTGCCCAAGTCTCAGAGATGAAATCACTCAAAGCGGTAGGACTGAAGGACTTGAAGAGGGTGTTCGCCGGAAAGTAATGACGGATTTTGTCGATTTGAGGGTCGGTAAGACAACACCTCTCGGTGGGAGAATCCTTGATGATCCCTTGACCCTTCAAGGGGCTGTTCTTTTTGGGATCCTTGCATGGAGAATTCCGGAGCAACATACTGAACGAGATATGAAAAACAGAGCAAGAGAGAAGAAGATGAAAAGGAGAATACCTGGTTGACCTTCTGAATACGGTTATAAAGGGAGTTGCTTTGAATTTAAATGCATTCGATCCTATCCCTATTTCTATTTATAATGATGATTTGTGCAGGGCTGTTACTTCCATGACGTCAGATCGCAACGGATAGTTCCATCTTAACGGCTATATATCCGTTGAGTTAGTTATGGATAAGACCGGCAAAATATAACTCGTCTATATTAGATAAATACTCCTTATATTTTGGGGGCAATTGTTAGGGTTGGATTTTTAATGACATATGATCCTTACATGATATCCTAACAAGTGATCCTTGTTTCTTTGGCAGATAGTGATCCTCAGAAGAGCTTCAGGATCAGGATCATGGATCATCCTAAGGATCCTCATACTAACGATTGTTCTCTTTATATTTAATGTTGTTTTGCAGGAATTACGAGTTGGACCTGGTCTTGGCAACGTAATTAAGGAATCCTCCACGCTAATCTCGCACACGTATTACCAGAAATAGACGTTGTGGAGAATATGGAAACTTATCACAATTCAAGGGCAATTATTTAGGCTAAATTTACTTCTATTTCTAAAGGGGTAACGAGCTAGTAGTTAGGTAATTTACCTAAAATACGACCCCACACACTTATATAAAAGGCACTCTTCGCCATTTGGAAGACACAACACATTTCTTACACACTCTAGCATACCACACCATAGCGATCTTTGTACCTAGCTCGTTACCATCCGAAGTTGTAAACATTGTTTCTTATATTGGAGTTTGGTGATCGGTAGTTTCCATCACCCGAGGTTTTTTATGCCGGAGATCATTCATTGATCAAGGGCTTTTTCCTCGTATAAATCTTTGTGTCACTTGTGCAATCTACATTTAAGTGATCCTTTACTTTGTTCATCATACCAAGCATCATTCCCCGTTTACAAAGAGTTTCGTTGCATTATCTTTGTGTGATTTTTGACCAAAACACATATCATGAAGATTTTGGTCACCTCACTGAAGAATGTATTGCACTAAGGAAAGAGATTGCTTACTTGTTGAGAAAAGGGCACTTGAAGGAGCTATTGGGAAGAAAAAAGTCAAGGATCCAGAATCCTGAAAAAATTCCCGAAAAGGCTCCTGCTCCTCCTGCTGATGCACAAATTATTAACTTCATATCCGGAGGATCAGACATATGTGGTACTTCCTTTTCAGCAGCCAAGAGGCATGCCAAGGAAACCAAGATGGATAATGGGGATAGACCTATCCGAACCTCTACTGTCACACAGGAGAAAGTTATAACTTTGGATGAGGATGATCGTCTTGATGTTCAGGATCCTCATCATGATGGTCTTGTTATTACCTTGTTTATATCTAACCATTTTGTTCGCGGGATCTTGATAGATGGAGGAAACTTAGTAAACATCATTCAGCTTGATGTTCTCAAGAAGATGAACACTCCTGAATCAAATCGGATATTATCCCAAGATTCTCAGTTCTTGTGGGATTCAGTGGAGAAACCAAGAACACATTGGGGGACATTAAACTTCCCATCTCATAGAAGGACTTCATTCTTATAAAAAATTTTGTGTTATAGATTGCTTATCCTGTTGCAATATTATCCTTGGCAGGCCATGGATACATGACATGAAGGCAGTCCCATCTACATATCATCAATGTGTAAAGCTTCCTAGTCCATGGGGTGTGGTGAAGATTGAGAGTGATCAACAAGAAGCCAAGAATTGCTACACATCAACAATGAAACCAGCCTCAAGACCCAGGGAGCAATAGCAATTAAAGCATCATCCAAGAGAAATCTTGTAGGCAAGAGAACAGGATGTGAAAGATATCCTTATGGATCCTCAGGATCCTGAATCCAAGATCTTCATAGGATTAGGGATCCTCAACAACATTGAACAGGATCTAATACCCTTCCTAAGGAAAAGAAAGACTACCTTTGCCTGGAAGCATGAAGACATGATAGGTGTTTTGGTCAAAAATCACACAAGGATAATGTAACCAAACTTTATGTAAACGGGGTATGATGCTTGGTTAATTATGAAAATAAAGGATCACTTCTGTGATAAAAGATGCAAAGACACAATGATTTATACGAGGAAAAAGCCCTTGATCAATGAATGATCTCCGGCATAAAAAACCTCGGGTGATGGCAACTACCGATCACCAACTTCAATATAACAAAAATATGATTACAACTTTGGATGATAATGAGCTGAGTACAAGGATCACTATCGCTTTTGGTGTCTAATTGTGTGAGAGTTGCGTTGTATGTCGTGTGTGTTCTTCCGAATGAGGAAGAGTGGTATTTATACATGTGTAGGTAACTTATTTTAGGTAAAATGACTAATTATCAGCTCATTACCCCTTTAGAAATAAAGACAATCTAGCCTAAATAGCCGCCCATAAATCAAGCCTAGTTTCCATATCCTGTGCAACGTCTTTCTTCGATTAAGCTCTTGCCATATTTGTGAAGACGCGTCCCTGGATCATGATGTCTAGAGCATATCCTGCTAGATGTTCCTGCAAAACAATATTGTATTAAGCGGAAGTGGCCGTTAGTATGAGGATCACCATAATGTCCCATGATCCTGATCCTGAAGTTCTGCTGAGGATCACTGTCTGCCAAAGAAACAAGGATCACTGGTTAGGATCATGTGTAAGGATCACCTATAATAAAAATCCAGCCCTAACAATTGCCCCCAAAATATAAGGAGTTAATTGTAAATAGACGAGTTATATTTTGTTTTGATCTTATCTCTAACGGGCGATTCCGAATAACTAGCCGTTACACATGGACTAGCCGTTGTGATCATTACATCATAGATGTGACAATCCCTGCAAATCATCATTATAAATAGGAGATAGGGTTAGGATCATTCTGCATTTAAATTCGAGATATCTTCCCTTTATAATCGCTACCGAAGACTGATCAGGTATCCTCTTCTTCTCTCTTTCCCTTCTTCCTTCTCTTTGCTCTGTTTTTTCTACTCCGTCTCTGTTTCTATTCCGTCACAAACATGTTGCTCCGGAATTCTCCACACAAGGATTCCAAGAAGGATAGTCCCCTGAAAAGCCAAGGGATCATTAAGGATTCTCCTACGGAGAGATGTTGCTTTACCGATGCTCATGTAGATAGGATTCGTCATTGCTTTCCGGCGGATGCCGTTTTCAAATCCTTCACATCCACTGCCTTGAGTGATTTTACTTCAGATACCTGGGTGATCTTTCCTGCGACTCCATTTATCATAGGATATTCGTATCCTTTTCCGGCCTTCACCCAATCTTTCTTTTCTCTGACCGGCATATCTTATATCCAAGCTATGCCGATGATCTGGAGGGTTTTGTATACCTTCGAGAGGATCATCGAGCAGGAGGGGATTGATTTAGGGATGGCAGAGCTGGCCGCACTTTATGATCTTACCACGTTTGGTTCTCATCGATATTTGTTGAAACGGAAGGCTGGGGAGGATCATCCTGTTTTGAAAGTTACCAAAAATGACACAAATTGGAAGCGTCGTTTCTTCTTCGTGAGAAGGGATTCCCTCCCTGGTGGGAATGATCTGCCCAAGGAGTGGGCTACTCATGGTAGGGTAGAGGATCCTCGAAGGATCACTATCAGTCCTGTCTTATTTGACGAAGATCACTAATATCTCTTTTCCTTTGCAGCTATTTCCATTGCTCATCTCAAGTTAACCCCTGCTGCAAGAGAAAGAGTTTTAGCTTTTAAAAGGCTAAACCCTGAGGCCAGGAGTTTTCAAGTCACCATCCGAGATTCACAAGAAGTATCTTCCGCGTCTGTCACAATGTCAAGTAAGTATCCTTACCAAAAAGTAAAATATTAAATTAGTTAGGAGACTTATCTTGTTTTGATTGTGTAGGTGCTGGGAAATCCGCTAAGTCTGCCAAATCTGCCTCCTTGTTTGGGATTGATGATCTTGCCAAGGTCACGTCTTCGAAGAAGAAGACTTCGGTTGCTAGTCCTTCTGCTTCAGCCCCCAAATTACCCATTAGGGGTAAAGGGAAGAAGAGGAAAGTTTCTGAGGACCTTCAAGGATTCCCCCTTCTCCGTCAGCAATTTCTTGATTCTGTCAACGAGGTCATGATCACTACCCCTGTTGGTTATCCTGATGGTTTTTGAGGATCGCCCATGTCTGACGTTATATCCTGTTGTTTTTGCAGAAACTTACTGAAATAGAATCTTATGTCAGCCACGTTGAGGATCAGGATCGCCGGATTGCCGACCTTCATCAAATGGGTGTGCTGAAGGATCTCAAGATCACTGATCTTGAGAAGAAGATCCGGGCTGTTAAGGATGAGGCTGTCAAAGCATTGATCAAGTTCGATTATGAGAAGCATGACATTACTCAGGACGCTAAAGTCTCTGCCGCGATAGCTATGTACAAGATACAACTGTAGATGGCCACGGAGGCTCAGGATCCTTCCTTTGATAAGAGCACATGGGATATTGAAGGCTGGAAGGCAAGGCTAGCAGAGTTGGAGGACGACAATGATGTTGAGGATATCCCTATGCTTGAAGGTGGAGATGCGGGTAAGGATCAGGGTGAAGCGAGTGGAGCTGGTGGTGATGGTGCAGCGAAGGTTTGAGCTGCAAGATTGGGCAATGATGGAAGCTTCTAGACATAGCCGGAGCCCAATTTTTTTTTTTTTTAAATTTTGATAGTAGTTTGTGGTTGTTGATGGTTTGGGACAATTATGGTTTGTGATCTCTGAACAATAGTTTCTTAGGGTTAAGGATCCTAGATCCTTTGAACAATAGGTAGGATTACAAAAGGTGGAGGGATCCTCTGTTTGGGGGATGAAGCCTTTGTGATCCTGCCGCTTTAATTTTCTGCACCTGCTAAGACCGCAAAGACAATGGACACCCTTTGCTAACCCATGTGGACGGGCCACGTTTTGCTGGTAGAAATGTGGGTTAGCAATTTTGACAACTTTTTGCAAGGGTTAAAGATCCTTTTGTTAATAATATAACCTTAATCTTTCTGGCTTATCCTGTGTTGTTATCCTCTATTTATCTTTTTAGTTTCCAATTGTTTTAGAAATATATTTGTAACAATAGTTAAGCAAACCATGTTCAAGAAATTTAGGATATGATCCTGGATCAAATATCCTATAATCGAAAATTTTCAAGGTAGTTTATTTTAAGGATCATAGGTTCAGTTGTCAAGGTCTAAAGGTTATTCAAATGAATAATGAAATTGAAAATAGTTAAGGATCATACCTGAGGATCCAAGTTAGGATCCTAACCTTTAATCGGAATAACCATAGGTAAAACTTTAATGGATAATAAGGATTAAGGATCCTTAATTGTTTAGCTTCGAAGACCTGAAAAAATGGAATATAACTTGGGACTAAACCAATATAAAAGATAAGTTAGTAACTGGGGACAAGCCCATAGGATAACTGAGAATGATCCCAGAGGATCACTGGGGACAAGCCCAAAGGATAACTGGGGATGATCCCGGAGGATCACTGGGGACAAGCCCAAAGGATAACTGGGGACAAGCCCAAAGGATCGTATGTAAACTGGAGTATGGCCCTTCTCTGGCAACTATCCAAACTTAGTGACATGAAAATGTCAAAACCTTAGCTAACGTGAAAACGTTAGAAACCTTAGGAACGGATGTATGGTACGTCTACCATTATACGTAGGATCCTAAATATAGCCAGTACAATGAGGTTGTCAGCCCCGAAAGTGGGTACTGGTCCCAAAGACGTGAACTATACCAGGATCATCGCGCGCTGCTGGCGGAAACTGGGGATAATCCCAAGGATAACTGGGGTTGGACCCAAGGATCTGTGGTGCTCTTGGAGATCTTTGACGATTTGCTGAAGATACCTGAACTATCATAACTCAAATGGTTTGTGAGTAGAGGATGAAGGATACATGATCCTTATCCTTAGGCAACAAGTAAGAAAATGCAATAGTTTTAGGATAAGCATATTACCAGAGTAAGGATCACTGATATCTCCGGGATCCTTCAAGGATACTTCAATGTAAGGATCACATGCATGAAGGATCATGTTCACATGAAATACTTCTTTAAGTGAACAGCATTCCAGGCTCTTGGTAACAAGTTTCCTTCCATGGTTAGCAACCTATATGCCCCCTTTCCTGCTTCAGCTTCAATCAAGTAGGGACCTTCCCATTTTGGTGCTAGTTTCCCGTCAGCAGGATTGATAGTATTTTGAAATGCTTTTCTCAACACCATATCTCCGACTTGGAATTTCAGCCATTCTTTGTTGGTAGCTTGCCATCCTTATTCTAGCTAGATCCCTGATTTCCTCAATAGTATCCAAATCCTGAGCTAGGATTGCAGCATTTTCTTCAGGATCACGAGCAATTGTTCTAGCAGTTGGGATCACCATCTCTGTTGGGATCACTGCTTCTGCCCCAAATACTAAAGAGAAAGGTGTTTGACCAGTGGCATTCTTGGGAGTTGTCCTATCAGCCCATAGCACATAAGGTAACTCCTCTGCCCATTTTCCTTTCTTGGATCCTAGCTTCTTCTTCAGATTGTTGATGATGATCTTGTTGGATGATTCTGCTTGACCATTGGCTTGTGGGTGAACTGGTGTTGATGTGATCATCTTGATTCCCCAACTGTCACAAAAGTTAGTGGTTCTGCTTCCAATGAATTGGGAGCCATTATCACATACAATTTCAGAGGGAATGCCAAATCTAGTTATAATGTTTCTTTTAATGAAGGATATGACTTCCTTTTCTCTGACTTGAGCGAAGGCTTCAGCTTCTATCCATTTGGAAAAATAGTCAGTCATGGCAAGCATAAATACTTTTCCACCAGGTGCTTTAGGGAGCTTGCCAACTATATCCATTCCCCATCTCATGAATGGCCAAGAGGATGGTATGGGGTGTAGTAATTCAGCTGGTTGGTGAAGGATATTGCTATGTCTTTGGCAAGGATCACATTTCTTAGCATACTCTATAGCATCCCTTTTCATGGTTGGCTAGTAGTATCCTGTTCTAAGGATCCTTGAGAATAATGCCCTGCCCCCAGTGTGGTTTCCACAATCTCCTTCGTGGAAGTCTCTCAACACTTCTTCAATTTCAGGATCTTCAATACATCTTAAATATGGTCCTGCAAGGGATCGTTTATATAGCACATTATTTAAGATTGCAAATTGAGATACCTTAATCCTGAAAGGTCTAGGATTTTCTCCCGTTGGAATCTCCCCATGTTGCAAGTATCTCATGATTGGTGAGATCCATGATCCTGAATAAGATTGGGCTTCTTCACTAGGGATCATTACAGTATCCTCTTCTATTTCCATGGCCACCTGATTTTCAATAGCAGGAGCCAGGATATGGATGATAGGGATACTTATATCTTCTGGGATCTTCAAGGATGATCCTAGGTTGGCCAATGCATCAGCTTCCGTGTTATCCTCCCTTGGTACCTGTGTTAAGCTAAAAGAAACAAAAGAGAGTGCCAATTCTTTGACTATCTCTAAATATTTTGTTAGTTTTTCACCTTTAACAGCATAGGATCCGTTAAAGTGATTAGTGATCAATAATGAATCTACATATACTTTGAGATACTTTACCCCCATATCCTTAGCAATTTGTAAGCCAGCAATTAAGGCTTCATACTCAGCCTCATTGTTAGTTGCTTGGAACTCACAGGCTATGGAGTGGGGTATTATGTCCCCCTGTGGCGATTTTAGTAGGATCCCTAGCCCTGTGCCTTTGATATTTGAGGATCCGTCAGTGTGTAGTATCCAAGGATCCTTGGTCTCATCCAACTGCTGAACCTCCAATTCTGCTTCTTTTTGTAGATCACTACTGAAATCAGCCACAAAGTCAGCTAGTGCCTGAGATTTAATAGCTGTCCTTGGTTCGTATCTTATATCATGGGCACTAAGCTTTACTGCCCACTTAGCCATTCTCCCTGACATATCTGGTTTCCTGAGGACATTCTTAATTGGAAAATTAGTTCTAACAACAATAGTATGGGTTTCAAAATAATGTCTTAACTTAGTCGATGCCATGATTAATGCAAGGATAAGTTTTTCGAGGTGTGAGTACCTGGATTCGGCATCAAGTAGACTTTTACTTACATAGTAGATAGGATATTGTGTACCTTCGTGATCCTTAACAAGGACAGCACTTACAGCGGTTGAGGATACCGCCAGATATAAGGATAACACATCTCCTTTTTCCGGTTTTGCTAATGCTGGTGCTGAGGACATATACTCTTTTAGGGCTTGTAAAGCATTCTCATGCTTCTCAGTCCATTCGAACTTCTTATTCTTCCTTAGGATATCGTAGAATTCTTTGCATTTTTCTGAGGATTTCGATATGAACCTGTTCAAAGCTGCTATCCTGCCTGTCAGTCTTTGAACATCCTTGGCATTGGCAGGAGATTTGATATTTATTAATGCTTTGATTTGTTCCGGGCTTGCTTCAATGCCCCTCTGGGTTACCATGTATCCTAAGAACTTTCCTGCCTTAACACCAAAATGGCATTTTGAAGGATTAAGTTTCATGTTGTAACTATCAAGGATATCGAATGCTTTTTCCAAGTCCCTTAGGTGATCCTCAGCTTTCTTTGACTTGACCACCATATCATCTATGTACACCTCCATAGTTTTTCCAATTTGATCTTTGAACATCATATTTACCAGCCTTTGATATGTTGCACCTGCATTTCTTAGTCCAAAAGGCATGGCAATATAACAATATAAACCGGTTGGGGTCATAAAGGCTGTATCCTCTTGGTCAGATGGTTCCATCTGGATTTGTTGGAACCCAGATGATGCATCCATAAAGGTCAACAGTTCATGCCCCGCTGTTGCATCCACCATGGAGTCAATGTGGGGTAATGGGAAAGGATCCTTGGGACATGCCTTGTTCAGATCAGTGAAATCGACACATACCCTCCACTTTCCGTTTTTCTTTTGGACGACAACCACATTGGCTAACCATTTTGGATACTTTACTTCTCTGATCATACCTGCTCGAAGTAGTCTCTCTACTTCTTCTTGGATAATGGCATTCCTTTCTGGTGCAAACTTCCTCCTTTTTTGATGGATTGGTTTGATAGACCTGTCAATGCCAAGTTTGTGAGTAATAATATCCTTAGATATACCTGTCATATCTTCATGTTTCCAAGCAAAGGTAGATTTTCTTCTTTTAAGGAAGGATATCATGTCTTCTTTCATCTTGCCAAGGATCCCTGATCCGATATAGATTTTTGATTCAGGATCACTAGGATCCAAGAGGATTTCATCTACATCTTGTTCCCTTGCCTCCAAGACATTCCTCGGAGGATACTGTAATTGCTATTGCTCCCTTGGCTTCGAGGTTGGTTTCATGGATGAGGTATAGCAATCCTTAGCCTCTTGCTGATCACTGTCGATCTTGATTATCCCCCATGGGCTAGGGAGCTTCACACATTGATGGTAGGTAGATGGAACTGCTTTCATGTCATGTATCCAAGGCCTGCCAAGGATAACGTTGCAACAAGATAAACAGTCAATAACACAAAATTTTTGGTAATTATGTAATCCTTCCACGTAGATTGGGAGTTTGATGTCCCCCAGAGTTTTCTTCGTTTCTCCACTGAATCCTACAAGCACGGAGGATCTTGGTGTGATGTCTGATTCTGGGATTCCCATCTTCTTCAAGACATCAAGCTGGAAAATGTTCACTGAGCTTCCTCCGTCAATAAGGATCCTGCGGACAAAATGGTTAGAGATAAAGAGAGTGATAACTAAACTATCATGGTGAGGATCCTGAATGTTAATGCGATCATCCTCATCAAATGTTATCATCTTCCCTTCTGAGACACTTGAGGTTCTAATAGGCCTTTCTCCATTATCCATTTTTGATTCTTTTGCATGTCTTTTGGCCGCTGAAAAGGATGTACCACAGATGTCTGATCCTCCGGATATAAAGTTAATCACTTGTGCGTTTGCCGGAGGTGCTGGAGCCTTTTCAGGGATCCTTTCAGGATCCTGGGTCCTTTGCTTTTTTTCTCCCCAACAATTCTTTTAGATGCCCCTTGCTTAGCAGGTATCCAATTTCTTTTCTTAAGGCTATGCAATCTTCAGTTAGATGCCCGAAATCCTCATGGTATGCACACCATTTGGACTTGTCTTTAGTCCCGGATGGTTTATCATTCTTCCTGGGCCACCTAGCTTTTTTACCTAGATTCTGCATTGCAAGGATTAGTTCATGATTATCAACAGAAAAACAATATTCTGAGATTGGAGGATATTCTTCATCATCCTCTTCTTGGTCAACAGCATGCACATTCTTGTTCTCATTTCTATGGTAGGATTTGAACTTGTTGCTCTTGAAGGAGGATCCTTGCTTCTCCGGTTTTGAGGATCCTGCTTGTCTTTCCTGGATCCTCTTATCATCCTCTAGCCGGATAAACCTGAGTGCTCGAGTTCTTACTTCATCTAAATTCCTGCATGGTGTCATAACAAGATCATCATAGAATAATGAATCCTTAAGCAGTCCCATTTTGAAGGCTTCAACAGCCGTAGCCATATCCAAGTTGGGAATGTCCAAGGATTCTTTACTAAATTTAGTTATATAATCCCTTAATGATTCATTATGATTCTGAGTTATCCTGTATAAATCACTAGTTAATTTTTCGAATTTTCTACTACAAGAGAATTGATTATTGAATAGATTAAATTAGCAAACGAAGTAATAGAATAAGGGGGAAGACTTAGCAGCCATTTAAGAGCTGATCCAGTAAGAGTGGATCCAAATCCTTTACATAGGCATGCTTCCTTCAATTTTTCTAGGATAGGATTGATCTCCATCCTCTCCCTGTATTGTGCTATATGCTCCTCTGGATCCGTTGTGCCATCATACAACTTCATGGTAGGGATATGGAACCTTTTGGGTACCTCTGCATCACAAATTGGTGGTGCAAAGCGAGATACCTTGTGGCTTCCATCTGCAATCTCTGGGATAGGCTTGACTATCCCTGGAACACTTGAGATCATGTCCTTTAGTTTCTGTAAGTCCCTGGCCATAGCATGGTTGGTACCTGTATCCTGCATGAATCCAAGGTTAGTGGTAGGATAATTATTTAAAGTGTTACCTCCCATTGGGTTCAAGTTAGGGAATCCATATTGCTGGGATTCTGGAACAACGGAGGGACCAGTGGAAGCAATGGTCTGCATTGGAATGAAGTCCCCTTGATGGACATCTAGACTTCCTGTTTGCAAACTTTTTAGGGATCCTGGCATCTGTAAGGATCCTGGTATCTGGGATGATCCTGGAACGAAGGAGGATCCTTGGCCCTGGAATGATCCTGGGACAAAGTAGGATCCTTGAAACTGCTGTGCCCCCGGATAGGCTCCCGGATTCATGAAGGGTCCCATGTATTGAGGATAGGATCCTACAGGCTGAAAATGTGAGTCTGATGTCTGAGTCATTGCTGCCGAGTTGAGATGTGATCCTCTTGACTCCCCTATGATTTGCACGTCCGGGATCCCTGATGGCTGGGAAGTGATCATTGGAGCATCAAAGCTCAAGGATTTGGGCATCAGTGGAGAATGATCCTCTGCCGCTTTCTTTTGTCTTTTGAGATCTCCAATTTCCCTGAGGATCCTTTCGTTAGTTTCATCTTGCCGCTGCATACGATCCTTCATCTGCAAAATTAAAGCAAATACATCACTAGTACTGGGAATATAAGAATTCATAGCAGAAGAAGATAGAGGTTTAGAGAAAGTGGGAGTTGATCTCTTCTCAGTATTTTTCTGAGATCCTGCAGGTGGAGGAGGCAAGGTGATCTGTGATGAGGTGACTGCAGACATCGCCGTGGACGTGTTCTTCAATGATGTAGCCATGTTACTCTTTGAAATGATTTCGAACAAAAAGATTTTCTTATGAATGAAGCACCAATTGCCCCACGGTGGGCGCCAAACTATTTTGGTCAAAAATCACACAAGGATAATGTAACCAAACTTTATGTAAACGGGGTATGATGCTTGGTTAATTATGAAAATAAAGGATCACTTCTGTGATAAAAGATGCAAAGACACAATGATTTATACGAGGAAAAAGCCCTTGATCAATGAATGATCTCCGGCATAAAAAACCTCGGGTGATGGCAACTACCGATCACCAACTTCAATATAACAAAAATATGATTACAACTTTGGATGATAATGAGCTGAGTACAAGGATCACTATCGCTTTTGGTGTCTAATTGTGTGAGAGTTGCGTTGTATGTCGTGTGTGTTCTTCCGAATGAGGAAGAGTGGTATTTATACATGTGTAGGTGACTTATTTTAGGTAAAATGACTAATTATCAGCTCATTACCCCTTTAGAAATAAAGACAATCTAGCCTAAATAGCCGCCCATAAATCAAGCCTAGTTTCCATATCCTGTGCAACGTCTTTCTTCGATTAAGCTCTTGCCATATTTGTGAAGACGCGTCCCTGGATCATGATGTCTAGAGCATATCCTGCTAGATGTTCCTGCAAAACAATATTGTATTAAGCGGAAGTGGCCGTTAGTATGAGGATCACCATAATGTCCCATGATCCTGATCCTGAAGTTCTGCTGAGGATCACTGTCTGCCAAAGAAACAAGGATCACTGGTTAGGATCATGTGTAAGGATCACCTATAATAAAAATCCAGCCCTAACAATAGGTATCTCTAAAGATATAATTACTCATAAACTTGGCATTGACAGGTCATTCAAACCGATACATCAAAAAAGGAGGAAGTTTGCACCTGAAAGGAATGCCATTATCCAGGAGGAGGTAGATAAACTGCTTAGAGCAGGTATGATAAGAGAGGTTAAGTATCCAAGGTGGTTAGCCAATGTGGTTGTTGTTCAAAAGAAAAATGGAAAGTGGAGGGTATGTGTCGATTTCACTGATTTAAACAAGGCATGTCCCAAGGATCCTTTCCCATTACCCCACATTGACTCCATGGTGGATGCTACCGCGGGTCATGAGTTGTTGATTTTTATGGGTGCTTCATCTGGATTTCAGCAAATTCAGATGGAACCATCTGATCAAGAGGATACCGCCTTTATGACCCCAACTGGTATATATTGTTATATTGCTATGCCATTTGGACTAAGAAATGCAGGTGCTACTTATCAAAGGCTAGTCAATATGATGTTTAAGGAACAAATTGGACACACTATGGAAGTCTATATAGAGGACATGGTGGTTAAGTCCAAGAAAGCCGAGGATCACCTTAGAGAGTTGGAGGAAGCATTCGATATCCTTGATAAATTTAATATGAAACAAAATCCTTCCAAGTGTGACTTTGGTGTTAAAGCAGGTAAATTCCTAGGCTATATGGTAACAAAAAGAGGCGTTGAGGCAAGTTCGGAGCAAATCAAGGCAATTGTGAACATAAAATCTCCTGCCAATGTAAAGGATGTGCAAAGATTAACAGGGAGGATCGCAGCCTTGAACAGGTTCATATCTAAGTCATCAGAAAAGTGAAAGGAATTCTATGACATTTTGAGAAAGAACAAGAAATTTAAGTGGACTGAAAAGCATGAAAATGCTCTTAAAGTCCTTAAGGATTACCTATCCTCAGCTCCCGCCTTGATGAAACCAGAAAAGGGGGATATATTATCCTTATATTTGGCAGTCAGTAAGTGCAGTCCTTGTTAAGTGTTATGGGTGAAATTCTGAGCCCATATCCTAAGAAATATCTTGAATTATATCTTGGTTATATGATATCTGTTCACATCCGGGATGCTGATTCAGGATATTGGTAACATCCTGAATGGTATCCTTAGGATTACTAACGGATTATGTGCAGGTACGTGGGTTAGAAGCTAGCAACGTTCACAAGGAATCATTTCGCGGAAGACTCGGTCCAAGCCGTTCGAATAAAGACGTTGAAGCCGCATTACTCGGTCTACAACGTTTACAATGGAATATTCGGAGCATCCCATATTTATAGGAATTTTCGTTTGTAATTTGTTACTATAAATAGGTGGGTATACCGGATCGAATAGGACATCACATCAACACTCACTACACTCTCACACTTGTTCTCTCGCAATTTTTACTTTCACAAAAAGCATTGTAACACTTAGCGATCTGGTCAATATCCTGCACTGTATCCTGAAGTTTGAAGCAATAAGAAGAACTAGGCAGCTACGATTGTCAGCTCCCGAGGTTTTATGCCGGCGATCTAGATTGATCAAGGGCTTTCCTCGTATATCTCGTGTCACCCTCTTTACTTTTTGCTCACTGTTTGATCCTAGATACAGCTCAATATCCTAAGCCGTATCCTAAATACTGTTTTTCCAAATAACTTAACCAACATATTTTCAACAAACTTTTTAGCACACTACCTCACTTAACTAATTTGATCACTAAATTGCTTCGGTAATTTTTGACCAAAACAATTTGGCGCCCACCGTGGGGCAAGTGGTGCTCTCTTTACTAAAAATTTTTGTGAAATCGCTAATCAGTTTTCTGTTTTCAAAACTTTTTGCCACATTGTTTACAATGGCCTCAAGATCAAACATGAGCTCCTCCACTATGTCTGCTACAACTTCTGCTACTACTGGTCCGGTGCTTCTACCACCTCCTTCAAGGATGCAAACTTCTTCACAACCTCAGGATGCTATCCCTACCCGGAGTGTTCAGGGATCTGCTCCCGTTTTTGCTTCTAATGATGAAATTCTAACCTTATTTGGAAGTGTGCAAGAACAAATGAGACAGCAACAGGAAACAAACCAAATGCTGTTGAGGGAAATACAACTCCTGAAGTCCGACTCGAGCAGATCTGCCGAGGATATCGTCACTCCACTACAACCCAGAACTTTGAACTTCAGTTCGGCTATGTACACTGAGGATAATAGGGGGAATATTGTGCCGAGCCTTCCTCAGAATCATACTCCTGAAATACCCTCCTCGGTCAGGATGTCAACTATGAGGAGCTCAGGATATGCTTCAGGATATGGGCAGAATCCTCAGATGGGTAACATGTCTAATAATAATAATACTCTTGCCACTAACAGTGTTGGATCTTTGCAGGATACAGCTGTGACATCAGCATTATCTAGGGAGCTTCAGAAGCTAAAGGATAGCCACAGGATATCTCGGTTTGTGCATCCTATTTGTGATGCTGAAATCCCAAAAAGATTCCAAACTCCCAACATGAAGCTTTATGATGGAACCACGGATCCTGAGGAGCATATTGCCCAGTATAGGGAACAGATGGAAATCAATCCTATCCCTCCGGAACTTAAGGAAGCGTGCTTATGCAAGGGTTTCGGCTCTACCTTAACAGGATCAGCCTTAAAATGGCTGTTAAACGTTCCTCCCCACTCAATTACTTCTTTTGCTCATTTGGTTAACTTATTTAATAGTCAATTTTATTGCAGCCGGAGCTTTGAAAAATTAACCAGTGATCTTTACAGGATAACTCAAGGACCTCAGGAATCCTTGAGGGACTATGTGAATAAGTTTAGCCGGGAATCCTTGGATATCCCGCACCTTGATGTCGCAACAGCTGTGCAGACTTTCAAGATGGGATTGCAGAAAGATTCCCAATTTTACCAGGATCTTGTGATGAATCCCTGCAGGAATCTGGATGAAGCTCGTAACAGGGCATTGAGATATATCAGGATGGAGGATGATAAGAAAATGCAAGAGAGGATGAATGCATCCTCAACATATGAATCAACTAACAGGAAGTCAGAATCCTCGTACAAACCATACCGCTCTAAGCCATATGGTAGAAATGATAACAAGAAAGTGAATGCTGTCGAAGATGAGGATCCTGAAGAATATCCTGAATTATCTGAATATTGCTTTTCTGTTAACATTCCTGAATTGATGTATGCCATGCAGGGTTTAGGAGACAAGGCTAGGTGGCCTCAAAAGAATCAACAAAGAGCTGATTGGAAAGATAAGTCAAAATGGTGTGCCTTCCACGAAGATTTCGGACATGTGACTGAGGATTGCATTGCCCTAAGGAAAGAAATAAGCTATCTTCTAAGCAAGGGGTATCTGAAAGATCTCTTAGGAAGAAAGAAGAATAAGGGTCAGGATACTGAGAAGGATCCTGAATGAGCAGCCTCACCTCCCATGGATGCCAAGATAATCAACTTCATTTCGGGAGGATCCGACATTTGTGGGACTTCGTATTCGGCGGCGAAGAGACATGCAAAAGAAGCTAAGGCTGAAAGGGGAGACAAACCTGTCAGGATGACTACCCTCACAACTGACAAAGATATTGGTTGATAATGGCAGCTCCGTCAATATAATCCAACTAGAGACTCTGAAGAGAATAAATGTATCTCCGATGGATATCACTTCAAAGTCCACCGTGCTTGTTGGGTTCAGTGGAGAGGCTAGGAACACAGTGGGAGAGATAAAGTTACTAGTATATGTTGAAGGAGTCAACTCGATACAACGTTTCTGTGTGATAGATTCTCTATCCTGCTATAACATCATACTGGGAAGACCATGGATTCATGATATGAAGGTTGTGCCATCAACATATCTGTTTTGGTCAAAAATCACACAAGGATAATGTAACCAAACTTTATGTAAACGGGGTATGATGCTTGGTTAATTATGAAAATAAAGGATCACTTCTGTGATAAAAGATGCAAAGACACAATGATTTATACGAGGAAAAAGCCCTTGATCAATGAATGATCTCCGGCATAAAAAACCTCGAGTGATGGCAACTACCGATCACCAACTTCAATATAACAAAAATATGATTACAACTTTGGATGATAATGAGCTGAGTACAAGGATCACTATCGCTTTTGGTGTCTAAGTGTGTGAGAGTTGCGTTGTATGTTGTGTGTGTTCTTCCGAATGAGGAAGAGTGGTATTTATACATGTGTAGGTGACTTATTTTAGGTAAAATGACTAATTATCAGCTCATTACCCCTTTAGAAATAAAGACAATCTAGCCTAAATAGCCGCCCATAAATCAAGCCTAGTTTCCATATCCTGTGCAACGTCTTTCTTCGATTAAGCTCTTGCCATATTTGTGAAGACGCGTCCCTGGATCATGATGTCTAGAGCATATCCTGCTAGATGTTCCTGCAAAACAATATTGTATTAAGCGGAAGTGGCCGTTAGTATGAGGATCACCATAATGTCCCATGATCCTGATCCTGAAGTTCTGCTGAGGATCACTGTCTGCCAAAGAAACAAGGATCACTGGTTAGGATCATGTGTAAGGATCACCTATAATAAAAATCCAGCCCTAACAATTGCCCCCAAAATATAAGGAGTTAATTGTAAATAGACGAGTTATATTTTGTTTTGATCTTATCTCTAACGGGCGATTCCGAATAACTAGCCGTTACACATGGACTAGCCGTTGTGATCATTACGTCATAGATGTGACAATCCCTGCAAATCATCATTATAAATAGGAGATAGGGTTAGGATCATTCTGCATATAAATTCGAGATATCTTCCCTTTATAATCGCTACCGAAGACTGATCAGGTATCCTCTTCTTCTCTCTTTCCCTTCTTCCTTCTCTTTGCTCTGTTTTTTCTACTCCGTCTCTGTTTCTATTCCGTCACAAACATGTTGCTCCGGAATTCTCCACACAAGGATTCCAAGAAGGATAGTCCCCTGAAAAGCCAAGGGATCATTAAGGATTCTCCTACGGAGAGATGTTGCTTTACCGATGCTCATGTAGATAGGATTCGTCATTGCTTTCCGGCGGATGCCGTTTTCAAATCCTTCACATCCACTGCCTTGAGTGATTTTACTTCAGATACCTGGGTGATCTTTCCTGCGACTCCATTTATCATAGGATATTCGTATCCTTTTCCGGCCTTCACCCAATCTTTCTTTTCTCTGACCGGCATATCTTATATCCAAGCTATGCCGATGATCTGGAGGGTTTTGTATACCTTCGAGAGGATCATCGAGCAGGAGGGGATTGATTTAGGGATGGCAGAGCTGGCCGCACTTTATGATCTTACCACGTTTGGTTCTCATCGATATTTGTTGAAACGGAAGGCCGGGGAGGATCATCCTGTTTTGAAAGTTACCAAAAATGACACAAATTGGAAGCGTCGTTTCTTCTTCGTGAGAAGGGATTCCCTCCCTGGTGGGAATGATCTGCCCAAGGAGTGGGCTACTCATGGTAGGGTAGAGGATCCTCGAAGGATCACTATCAGTCCTGTCTTATTTGACGAAGATCACTAATATCTCTTTTCCTTTGCAGCTATTTCCATTGCTCATCTCAAGTTAACCCCTGCTGCAAGAGAAAGAGTTTTAGCTTTTAAAAGGCTAAACTCTGAGGCCAGGAGTTTTCAAGTCACCATCCGAGATTCACAAGAAGTATCTTCCGCGTCTGTCACAATGTCAAGTAAGTATCCTTACCAAAAAGTAAAATATTAAATTAGTTAGGAGACTTATCTTGTTTTGATTGTGTAGGTGCTGGGAAATCCGCTAAGTCTGCCAAATCTGCCTCCTTGTTTGGGATTGATGATCTTGCCAAGGTCACGTCTTCGAAGAAGAAGACTTCGGTTGCTAGTCCTTCTGCTTCAGCCCCCAAATTACCCATTAGGGGTAAAGGGAAGAAGAGGAAAGTTTCTGAGGACCTTCAAGGATTCCCCCTTCTCCGTCAGCAATTTCTTGATTCTGTCAACGAGGTCATGATCACTGCCCCTGTTGGTTATCCTGATGGTTTTTGAGGATCGCCCATGTCTGACGTTATATCCTGTTGTTTTTGCAGAAACTTACTGAAATAGAATCTTATGTCAGCCACGTTGAAGATCAGGATCGCCGGATTGCCGACCTTCATCAAATGGGTGTGCTGAAGGATCTCAAGATCACTGATCTTGAGAAGAAGATCCGGGCTGTTAAGGATGAGGCTGTCAAAGCATTGATCAAGTTCGATTATGAGAAGCATGACATTACTCAGGACGCTAAAGTCTCTGCCGCGATAGCTATGTACAAGATACAACTGCAGATGGCCACGGAGGCTCAGGATCCTTCCTTTGATAAGAGCACATGGGATATTGAAGGCTGGAAGGCAAGGCTAGCAGAGTTGGAGGACGACGATGATGTTGAGGATATCCCTATGCTTGAAGGTGGAGATGCTGGTAAGGATCAGGGTGAAGCGAGTGGAGCTGGTGGTGATGGTGCAGCGAAGGTTTGAGCTGCAAGATTGGGCAATGATGGAAACTTCTAGACATAGCCGGAGCCCAATTTTTTTTTAAATTTTGATAGTAGTTTGTGGTTGTTGATGGTTTGGGACAATTATGGTTTGTGATCTCTGAACAATAGTTTCTTAGGGTTAAGGATCCTAGATCCTTTGAACAATAGGTAGGATTACAAAAGGTGGAGGGATCCTCTGTTTGGGGGATGAAGCCTTTGTGATCCTGCCGCTTTAATTTTCCTGCATAATGCTAAGACCGCATAGACAATGGACACCCTTTGCCAACCCATGTGGACGGGCCACGTTTTGCTGGTAGAAACGTGGGTTGGCAATTTTGACAACTTTCTTGAAAGGGTTAATGATCCTTTTGTTTAATAACATAACTTTAACTTTTGTGGCTTATCTCGTGTTGTTGTCCTTATCTTATTGTTTCTTAGTTGTCTTTGTAATATATTTGCAAGAGTTGAAAATATATTTAATTAATTTAGGATATGATCCTAGATCAAATATCCTGATATTTGAAATTATTCAAAGTATTTTAGTTCAAGGATCATAGGTTTGGTTGTCAAAGTATAAGGGTTGGTTAGGATAATGAATAATGAAATTAAAAATAGTTAAGGATCATACCTGAGGATCCAAGTTAGGATCCTAACCTTTAATCGGAATAACCATAGGTAAAACTTTAATGGATATTAAGGATTAAGGGTCCTTAATTGTTTAACTTCGAAAACCTGAAAAAATGGAATATAACTTGGGACTAAGCCAATATAAAAGATAAGTTAGTAACTGGGGACAAGCCCAAAGGATAACTGAGAATGATCCCAGAGGATCACTGGGGACAAGCCCAAAGGATAACTGGGGATGATCCCGGAGGATCACTGGGGACAAGCCCAAAGGATAACTGGGGACAAGCCCAAAGGATAACTGGGGACAAGCCCAAAGGATCGTATGTAAACTGGAGTATGGCCCTTCTCTGGCAACTATCCAAACTTAGTGACATGAAAATGTCAAAACCTTAGCTAACGTGAAAACGTTAGAAACCTTAGGAACGGATGTATGGTACGTCTACCATTATACGTAGGATCCTAAATATAGCCAGTACAATGAGGTTGTCAGCCCCGAAAGTGGGTACTGGTCCCAAAGACGTGAACTATACCAGGATCATCGTGCGCTGCTGGCGGAAACTGGGGATAATCCCAAGGATAACTGGGGTTGGACCCAAGGATCTGTGGTGCTCTTGGAGATCTTTGACGATTTGCTGAAGATACCTGAACTATCATAACTCAAATGGTTTGTGAGTAGAGGATGAAGGATACATGATCCTTATCCTTAGGCAACAAGTAAGAAAATGCAATAGTTTTAGGATAAGCATATTACCAGAGTAAGGATCACTGATATCTCCGGGATCCTTCAAGGATACTTCAATGTAAGGATCACATGCATGAAGGATCATGTTCACATGAAATACTTCTTTAAGTGAACAACATTCCAGGCTCTTGGTAACAAGTTTCCTTCCATGGTTAGCAACCTATATGCCCCCTTTCCTGCTTCAGCTTCGATCAAGTAGGGACCTTCCCATTTTGGTGCTAGTTTCCCGTCAGCAGGATTGATGGTATTTTGAAATGCTTTTCTCAACACCATATCTCCGACTTGGAATTTCCTTATCCTGACATTTTTGTTGTAGGTACCAGCCATTCTTTGTTGGTAGCTTGCCATCCTTATTCTAGCTAGATCCCTGATTTCCTCAATAGTATCCAAATCCTGAGCTAGGATTGCAGCATTTTCTTCAGGATCACGAGCAATTGTTCTAGCAGTTGGGATCACCATCTCTGTTGGGATCACTGCTTCTGCCCCAAATACTAAAGAGAAAGGTGTTTGACCAGTGGCATTCTTGGGAGTTGTCCTATCAGCCCATAGCACATAAGGTAACTCCTCTGCCCATTTTCCTTTCTTGGATCCTAGCTTCTTCTTCAGATTGTTGATGATGATCTTGTTGGATGATTCTGCTTGACCATTGGCTTGTGGGTGAACTGGTGTTGATGTGATCATCTTGATTCCCCAACTGTCACAAAAGTTAGTGATTCTGCTTCCAATGAATTGGGAGCCATTATCACATACAATTTCAGAGGGAATGCCAAATCTAGTTATAATGTTTCTTTTAATGAAGGATATGACTTCCTTTTCTCTGACTTGAGCGAAGGCTTCAGCTTCTATCCATTTGGAAAAATAGTCAGTCATGGCAAGCATAAATACTTTTCCACCAGGTGCTTTAGGGAGCTTGCCAACTATATCCATTCCCCATCTCATGAATGGCCAAGAGGATGGTATGGGGTGTAGTAATTCAGCTGGTTGGTGAAGGATATTGCTATGTCTTTGGCAAGGATCACATTTCTTAGCATACTCTATAGCATCCCTTTTCATGGTTGGCCAGTAGTATCCTGTTCTAAGGATCCTTGAGAATAATGCCCTGCCCCCAGTGTGGTTTCCACAATCTCCTTCGTGGAAGTCTCTCAACACTTCTTCAATTTCAGGATCTTCAATACATCTTAAATATGGTTCTGCAAGGGATCGTTTATATAGCACATTATTTAAGATTGCAAATCGAGATACCTTAATCCTGAAAGCTCTAAGATTTTCTCCCGTTGGAATCTCCCCATGTTGCAAGTATCTCATGATTGGTGAGATCCATGATCCTGAATAAGATTGGGCTTCTTCACTAGGGATCATTACAGTATCCTCTTCTATTTCCATGGCCACCTGATTTTCAATAGCAGGAGCCAGGATATGGATGATAGGGATACTTATATCTTCTGGAATCTTCAAGGATGATCCTAGGTTGGCCAATGCATCAGCTTCCGTGTTATCCTCCCTTGGTACCTGTGTTAAGCTAAAAGAAACAAAAGAGAGTGCCAATTCTTTGACTATCTCTAAATATTTTGTTAGTTTTTCACCTTTAACAGCATAGGATCCGTTAAAGTGATTAGTGATCAATAATGAATCTACATATACTTTGAGATACTTTACCCCCATATCCTTAGCAATTTGTAAGCCAGCAATTAAGGCTTCATACTCAGCCTCATTGTTAGTTGCTTGGAACTCACAGGCTATGGAGTGGGGTATTATGTCCCCCTGTGGCGATTTTAGTAGGATCCCTAGCCCTGTGCCTTTGATATTTGAGGATCCGTCAGTGTGTAGTATCCAAGGATCCTTGGTCTCATCCAACTGCTGAACCTCCAATTCTGCTTCTTTTTGTAGATCACTACTGAAATCAGCCACAAAGTCAGCTAGTGCCTGAGATTTAATAGCTGTCCTTGGTTCGTATCTTATATCATGGGCACTAAGCTTTACTGCCCACTTAGCCATTCTCCCTGACATATCTGGTTTCCTGAGGACATTCTTAATTGGAAAATTAGTTCTAACAACAATAGTATGGGTTTCAAAATAATGTCTTAACTTAGTCGATGCCATGATTAATGCAAGGATAA
Organism: Helianthus annuus; assembly: GCF_002127325.2. Taxonomy (NCBI): domain Eukaryota; kingdom Viridiplantae; phylum Streptophyta; class Magnoliopsida; order Asterales; family Asteraceae; genus Helianthus; species Helianthus annuus. Next base: position 126,428,734 of record NC_035445.2, read on the forward strand.
GTTTTTCGAGGTGTGAGTACCTGGATTCGGCATCAAGTAGACTTTTACTTACATAGTAGATAGGATATTGTGTATCTTCGTGATCCTTAACAAGGACAGCACTTACAGCGGTTGAGGATACCGCCAGATATAAGGATAACACATCTCCTTTTTCCGGTTTTGCTAATGCTGGTGCTGAGGACATATACTCTTTTAGGGCTTGTAAAGCATTCTCATGCTTCTCAGTCCATTCGAACTTCTTATTCTTCCTTAGGATATCGTAGAATTCTTTGCATTTTTCTGAGGATTTCGATATGAACCTGTTCAAAGCTGCTATCCTGCCTGTTAGTCTTTGAACATCCTTGGCATTGGCAGGAGATTTGATATTTATTAATGCTTTGATTTGTTCCGGGCTTGCTTCAATGCCCCTCTGGGTTACCATGTATCCTAAGAACTTTCCTGCCTTAACACCAAAATGGCATTTTGAAGGATTAAGTTTCATGTTGTAACTATCAAGGATATCGAATGCTTCTTCCAAGTCCCTTAGGTGATCCTCAGCTTTCTTTGACTTGACCACCATATCATCTATGTACACCTCCATAGTTTTTCCAATTTGATCTTTGAACATCATATTTACCAGCCTTTGATATGTTGCACCTGCATTTCTTAGTCCAAAAGGCATGGCAATATAACAATATAAACCGGTTGGGGTCATAAAGGCTGTATCCTCTTGGTCAGATGGTTCCATCTGGATTTGTTGGAACCCAGATGATGCATCCATAAAGGTCAACAGTTCATGCCCCGCTGTTGCATCCACCATGGAGTCAATGTGGGGTAATGGGAAAGGATCCTTGGGACATGCCTTGTTCAGATCAGTGAAATCGACACATACCCTCCACTTTCCGTTTTTCTTTTGGACAACAACCACATTGGCTAACCATTTTGGATACTTTACCTCTCTGATCATACCTGCTCGAAGTAGTCTCTCTACTTCTTCTTGGATAATGGCATTCCTTTCTGGTGCAAACTTCCTCCTTTTTTGATGGATTGGTTTGATAGACCTGTCAATGCCAAGTTTGTGAGTAATAATATCCTTAGATATACCTGTCATATCTTCATGTTTCCAAGCAAAGGTAGATTTTCTTCTTTTGAGGAAGGATATCATGTCTTCTTTCATCTTGCCAAGGATCCCTGATCCGATATAGATTTTTGATTCAGGATCACTAGGATCCAAGAGGATTTCATCTACATCTTGTTCCCTTGCCTCCAAGACATTCCTCGGAGGATACTGTAATTGCTATTGCTCCCTTGGCTTCGAGGTTGGTTTCATGGATGAGGTATAGCAATCCTTAGCCTCTTGCTGATCACTGTCGATCTTGATTATCCCCCATGGGCTAGGGAGCTTCACACATTGATGGTAGGTAGATGGAACTGCTTTCATGTCATGTATCCAAGGCCTGCCAAGGATAACGTTGCAACAAGATAAACAGTCAATAACACAAAATTTTTGGTAATTATGTAATCCTTCCACGTAGATTGGGAGTTTGATGTCCCCCAGAGTTTTCTTCGTTTCTCCACTGAATCCTACAAGCACGGAGGATCTTGGTGTGATGTCTGATTCTGGGATTCCCATCTTCTTCAAGACATCAAGCTGGATAATGTTCACTGAGCTCCCTCCGTCAATAAGGATCCTGCGGACAAAATGGTTAGAGATAAAGAGAGTGATAACTAAACTATCATGGTGAGGATCCTGAATGTTTATGCGATCATCCTCATCAAATGTTATCATCTTCCCTTCTGAGGCACTTGAGGTTCTAATAGGCCTTTCTCCATTATCCATTTTTGATTCTTTTGCATGTCTTTTGGCCGCTGAAAAGGATGTACCACAGATGTCTGATCCTCCGGATATAAAGTTAATCACTTGTGCGTTTGCCGGAGGTGCTGGAGCCTTTTCAGGGATCCTTTCAGGATCCTGGGTCCTTTGCTTTTTTCTCCCCAACAATTCTTTTAGATGCCCCTTGCTTAGCAGGTATCCAATTTCTTTTCTTAAGGCTATGCCATCTTCAGTTAGATGCCCGAAATCCTCATGGTATGCACACCATTTGGACTTGTCTTTAGTCCCGGATGGTTTATCATTCTTCCTGGGCCACCTAGCTTTTTCACCTAGATTCTGCATTGCAAGGATTAGTTCATGATTATCAACGGAAAAACAATATTCTGAGATTGGAGGATATTCTTCATCATCCTCTTCTTGGTCAACAGCATGCACATTCTTGTTCTCATTTCTATGGTAGGATTTGAACTTGTTGCTCTTGAAGGAGGATCCTTGCTTCTCCGGTTTTGAGGATCCTGCTTGTCTTTCCTGGATCCTCTTATCATCCTCTAGCCGGATAAACCTGAGTGCTCGAGTTCTTACTTCATCTAAATTCCTGCATGGTGTCAAAACAAGATCATCATAGAATAATGAATCCTTAAGCAGTCCCATTTTGAAGGCTTCAACAGCCGTAGCCATATCCAAGTTGGGAATGTCCAAGGATTCTTTACTAAATTTAGTTATATAATCCCTTAATGATTCATTATGATTCTGAGTTATCCTGTATAAATCACTAGTTAATTTTTCGAATTTTCTACTACAAGAGAATTGATTATTGAATAGATTAACTAAATTAGCAAATGAAGTAATAGAATAAGGGGGAAGACTTAGCAGCCATTTAAGAGCTGATCCAGTAAGAGTGGATCCAAATCCTTTACATAGGCATGCTTCCTTCAATTTTTCTGGGATAGGATTGATCTCCATCCTCTCCCTGTATTGTGCTATATGCTCCTCTGGATCCGTTGTGCCATCATATAACTTCATGGTAGGGATATGGAACCTTTTGGGTACCTCTGCATCACAAATTGGTGGTGCAAAGCGAGATACCTTGTGGCTTCCATCTGCAATCTCTGGGATAGGCTTGACTATCCCTGGAACACTTGAGATCATGTCCTTTAGTTTCTGTAATTCCCTGGCCATAGCATGGTTGGTACCTGTATCCTGTATGAATCCAAGGTTAGTGGTAGGATAATTATTTAAAGTGTTACCTCCCATTGGGTTCAAGTTAGGGAATCCATATTGCTGGGATTCTGGAACAACGGTGGGACCAGTGGAAGCAATGGTCTGCATTGGAATGAAGTCCCCTTGATGGACATCTAGACTTCCTGTTTGCAAACTTTTTAGGGATCCTGGCATCTGTAAGGATCCTGGTATCTGGGATGATCCTGGAACGAAGGAGGATCCTTGGCCCTGGAATGATCCTGGGACAAAGTAGGATCCTTGAAACTGCTGTGCCCCCGGATAGGCTCCCGGATTCATGAAGGGTCCCATGTATTGAGGATAGGATCCTACAGGCTGAAAATGTGAGTCTGATGTCTGAGTCATTGCTGCCGAGTTGAGATGTGATCCTCTTGACTCCCCTATGATTTGCACGTCCGGGATCCCTGATGGCTGGGAACTGATCATTGGAGTATCAAAGCTCAAGGATTTGGGCATCAGTGGAGAATGATCCTCTGCCGCTTTCTTTTGTCTTTTGAGATCTCCAATTTCCCTGAGGATCCTTTCGTTAGTTTCATCTTGCCGCTGCATACGATCCTTCATCTGCAAAATTAAAGCAAATACATCACTAGTACTGGGAATAGAAGAATTCATAGCAGAAGAAGATAGAGGTTTAGAGAAAGTGGGAGTTGATCTCTTCTCAGTATTTTTCTGAGATCCTGCAGGTGGAGGAGGCAAGGTGATCTGTGATGAGGTGACTGCAGACATCGCCGTGGACGTGTTCTTCAATGATGAAGCCATGTAACTCTTTGAAATGATTTCGAACAAAAAGATTTTCTTATGAATGAAGCACCAATTGCCCCACGGTGGGCGCCAAACTGTTTTGGTCAAAAATCACACAAGGATAATGTAACCAAACTTTATGTAAACGGGGTATGATGCTTGGTTAATTATGAAAATAAAGGATCACTTCTGTGATAAAAGATGCAAAGACACAATGATTTATACGAGGAAAAAGCCCTTGATCAATGAATGATCTCCGACATAAAAAACCTCGGGTGATGGCAACTACCGATCACCAACTTCAATATAACAAAAATATGATTACAACTTTGGATGATAATGAGCTGAGTACAAGGATCACTATCGCTTTTGGTGTCTAAGTGTGTGAGAGTTGCGTTGTATGTTGTGTGTGTTCTTCCGAATGAGGAAGAGTGGTATTTATACATGTGTAGGTGACTTATTTTAGGTAAAATGACTAATTATCAGCTCATTACCCCTTTAGAAATAAAGACAATCTAGCCTAAATAGCCGCCCATAAATCAAGCCTAGTTTCCATATCCTGTGCAACGTCTTTCTTCGATTAAGCTCTTGCCATATTTGTGAAGACGCGTCCCTGGATCATGATGTCTAGAGCATATCCTGCTAGATGTTCCTGCAAAACAATATTGTATTAAGCGGAAGTGGCCGTTAGTATGAGGATCACCATAATGTCCCATGATCCTGATCCTGAAGTTCTGCTGAGGATCACTGTCTGCCAAAGAAACAAGGATCACTGGTTAGGATCATGTGTAAGGATCACCTATAATAAAAATCCAGCCCTAACAATATCACCAATGCATCAAGATCCCTACCCCTTGGGGAGTTGTCAAAGTCGATAGTGATCAGCAGGAGGCGAAAGAATGTTACTCATCCTCGATGAAATCCTCGACCAAGCCTAGTGCAGCATAGCAATTAAAGATGCGGGCCCAGGATATCGTGGAGGATCCAGAGCAGGATGTGAAGAAAATTATCCTGGATCAGGATAATCCTGATATCTCGGTGCTCATAGGAACCAATATCCCTCAGGATATTGAAGAGCAGTTAACTAACTTTTTGAAATGCAGGATGTCAACGTTTGCATGGAAGCATGAGGATATGACAGGTATATCCAAAGACATTATCACTCACAAGCTTGGAATTGACAGGTCTTTCAAGCCTGTCCAGCAAAAGAGAAGGAAGTTTGCTCCAGAACGAAACATAATTATTCAAGAAGAGGTTGAAAGACTATTGAAATCCAAGATGATCAGAGAAGTCAAATTTCCCAAATGGCTGGCAAATGTGGTAGTTGTTAGGGCTGGAATTTTATTATGCATGATCCTTACACGTGATCCTAACCAGTGATCCTTGTTTCTTTGACAGACAGTGATCCTCAACAGGACTTCAGGATCAGGATCATGGACCATTATAGGATCCTCATGCTAACGGTTACCTTCGTTTAATACAATGTTATTTTGCAGGAACATCTAGCAGGATACGCTCTTAGCATCATAATCAAGGGACGCATCTTCACAATTTTGGCATTAGCTTAATCGGAGATAGACGTTGCAAAGGATATGGAAACTTAGCTTGATTTAAGGGCGGCAATTTAGGCTAGATTGTCTTTTATTTCTAAAGGGGTAATGAGCTGATTATTAGTCTTTTTACCTAAAATAGGTCACCTACACTTGTATAAATACCACTCTTCCTCATTTGGAAGAACACACGACATACAACGCAACTCTCACACACTTAGACACTCGAAACAATAGTGATCCTTGTACTCAGCTCATTATCATCCGAAGTTGTAACCATTTTGTTCTTATATTGAAGTTTGGTGATCGGTAGTTGCCATCACCCGAGGTTTTTTATGCCGGAGATCATATATTGATCAAGGGCTTTTTCCTCGTATAAATCATTGTGTCTTTGCATATTTCTCATAAAAGTGATCCTTTACTTTTATAATTAACCAAGCATCATACCCCATTTACATAAAGTTTGGTTACATTATCCTTGTGTGATTTTTGACCAAAACAGTTTGGCGCCCACCGTGGGGCAATTGGTGCTTCATTCATAAGAAAACTTTCTGTTCGAAATCATTTCAAAGAATTACATGGCTTCATCATTGAAAAACATGTCCACGGCGATGTCTGCAGTCACCTCGTCTCAAAGCACACTACCTCCTCCACCGGCAGGATCCCAGAAGAATGCTGAGAAGAGACAAACTCCTACTAACTCTAAACCTCCATCTTCTTCTCCTATGAATTCTTATATTCCCAGTACTAGTGATGTATTTACTTTGATTTTGCAGATGAAGGATCGTATGCAGCGGCAGGATGAAACTAATGATAGGATCCTCAGGGAAATTGGAGATCTCAAAAGACAAAAGAGAACGGCAGAGGATCATTCCCCACTGATGCCCAAATCCTTGAGCTTTGATACTCCAATGATCACTTCTCAGCCATCGGGAATTCCAGACGTGCAAATTATGGGAGAATCAAGAGGATTGCACCTCGGTTCGACAGCAATGACTCAGGCATCAGGCTCACACTTTCAGCCGGCAGGATCCTATCCCCCGCATATGGGATCCTTCATAAATTCGGGAGCCTATCCGGGAGCACAGCAGTTTCAAGGATCCTACTTTGTTCCAGGATCATCCCAGGGTCAAGGATCCTCCTTTGCTCCAGGATCATTCCAGGTTCAAGGATCCTCCTTCGTTCCAGGATCATACCAGATACCAGGATCCTCCCAGATGCCAGGATCCCTAAAAAGTTTGCAAACAGGAAGTCTAGATGTCCATCAAGGAGACTTCATTCCAATGCAGACCATTGCTTCCACTGGTCCATCCGTTATTCCAGAATCCCAGCAATATGGATTCACTAACTTGAACCCAATGGGAGGTAACACTTTAAATAATTATCTTACCACTAACCATGGATTCATGCAGGATACAGGTGTCAATCATGCTATGGCCAGGGAATTGCAGAAGCTTAAAGATATGATCTCAAGTGTTCCGGGGGTAGTCAAGCCTATCCCGGAGATTGCAGATGGAAGCCACAAGGTATCTCGCTTTGCACCACCAATTTGTGATGCAGAGGTACCCAAAAGGTTCCATATCCCTACTATGAAGCTGTATGATGGCACAACGGATCCAGAGGAGCATATAGCACAATACAGGGAGAGGATGGAGATCAATCCTATCCCAGAAAAGTTGAAGGAAGCATGCCTATGTAAAGGATTTGGATCCACTCTTACTGGATCAGCTCTTAAATGGCTGCTAAGTCTTCCCCCTTACTCTATTACTTCATTTGCCAATTTAGTTAATTTATTCAATAACCAATTCTCTTGTAGTAGAAAATTTGAAAGATTAACTAGTGATTTGTACAGGATAACTCAAAATCATAATGAATCATTAAGGGATTATATAACTAAATTTAGTAAAGAATCCTTGGACATTCCCAACTTGGATATGGCTACGGCTGTTGAAGCCTTCAAAATGGGACTGCTTAAGGATTCATTATTCTATGATGATCTTGTTATGACACCATGCAGGAATCTAGATGAAGTAAGAACTCGAGCACTCAGGTTCATCCGGCTAGAGGATGACAAGAGGATCCAGGAGAGACAAGTAGGATCCTCAAAACAGGAGAAGCAAGGATCCTCCTTCAAGAACAACAAATTCAAATCCTACCATAGAAATGAGAACCAGAATGTGCATGCTGTTGACCAAGAAGAGGATGATGAAGACTATCCTCCAATCTCAGAATATTGTTTTTCCGTTGATAATCATGAACTAATCCTTGCAATGCAGAATCTAGGCGAAAAAGCTAGGTGGCCCAGGAAGAATGATAAACCATCCGGGCATAAAGATAAGTCAAAATGGTGTGCATACCATGAGGATTTCGGGCATCTAACTGAAGAATGCATAGCTTTAAGAAAAGAGATTGGATATCTGTTAAGCAAGGGGCACCTAAAAGAATTATTGGGAAGAAAAAAGCAAAGGACTCAGGATCCTGAAAGGATCCCTGAAAAGGCTCCAGCACCCCCGGCAAACGCACAAGTGATCAACTTTATTTCCGGAGGATCAGACATCTGTGGTACATCCTTCTCGGCGGCCAAAAGACATGCAAAGGAGTCAAAAATGGATAATGGAGAAAGGCCTATTAGGACATCAAGTGTCTCAGAAGGGAAGATGATAACATTTGATGAGGATGATCGCATTAACATTCAGGATCCTCATCATGATAGTCTAGTTATTACTCTCTTTATCTCTAACCATTTTGTCCGCAGGATCCTTATCGATGGAGGAAGCTCAGTGAACATTATCCAGCTTGATGTTCTGAAGAAAATGGGTATCCCAGAATCAGACATCACACCAAGATCCTCCGTGCTTGTAGGATTCAGTGGAGAAACGAAGAAAACTCTGGGGGACATCAAACTCCCAATCTACGTGGAAGGATTACATAATTATCAGAAATTTTGTGTTATTGACTGTTTGTCTTGTTGCAATGTTATCCTTGGCAGACCTTGGATACATGATATGAAAGCAGTCCCATCCACCTACCATCAATGTGTGAAGCTCCCTAGCCCATGGGGAATAATCAAGATCGACAGTGATCAGCAGGAGGCTAAGGATTGTTATACCTCATCCATGAAGCCAACCTCGAAGCCAAGGGAGCAATAGCAATTACAGTATCCTCCGAGGAATGTCTTGGAGGCAAGGGAACAAGATGTGGACGAAATCCTCTTGGATCCTAATGATCCTGAGTCAAAAATCTATATTGGATCAGGGATCCTTGGGAAGATGAAAGAAGACTTAATATCCTTCCTCAAAAGAAGAAAATCTACCTTTGCTTGGAAACATGAAGATATGACAGGTATATCTAAGGAGATCATTACTCACAAACTTGGCATTGACAGGTCTATCAAACCAATCCATCAAAAAAGGAGGAAGTTTGCACCAGAAAGGAATGCCATTATCCAAGAAGAAGTAGAGAGACTACTTCGACCAGGTATGATCAGAGAGGTAAAGTATCCAAAATGGTTAGCCAATGTGGTCGTTGTCCAAAAGAAAAACGAAAGTGGAGGGTATGTGTCGATTTCACTGATCTGAATAAGGCATGTCCCAAGGATCCTTTCCCATTACCCCACATTGACTCCATGGTGGATGCAACAGCGGGGCATGAACTGTTGACCTTTATGGATGCATCATCTGGATTCCAACAAATTCAGATGGAACCATCTGACCAAGAGGATACAACCTTTATGACCCCAACAGGTTTGTATTGTTATATTGCCATGCCTTTTGGATTAAGAAATGCAGGTGCAACATATCAAAGGCCGGTGAATATGATGTTCAAAGATCAAATTGGACAAACTATGGAAGTATACATAGATGATATGGTAGTCAAGTCAAAGAAAGCTGAGGATCACCTAAGGGATTTGGAGGAAGCATTTGATATCCTTGATAATTATAACATGAAGCTTAATCCTTCAAAGTGCCACTTTGGTGTTAAGGCAGGTAAATTCCTAGGATATATGGTAACTCAGAGGGGCATTGAGGCAAGTCCGGAGCAAATTAAAGCACTAATAAACATCAAGTCCCCTGCCAATGCTAAGGATGTGCAAAGGCTAACAGGCAGGATAGCAGCTCTGAACAGGTTCATATCAAAATCCTCAGAAAAATGTAAGGAATTTTACGATATCCTAAGGAAGAACAAGAAATTTGAATGGACTGGGAAACATGAGAATGCTTTACAAGCCCTTAAAGAATATATGTCCTCAGCACCTGCATTATCAAAGCCCGAAAAAGGAGATGTGTTATCCTTATATTTGGCGGTATCCTCAACCGCTGTAAGTGCTGTCCTTGTTAAGGATCACGAAGGTACACAATATCCTATCTACTATGTAAGTAAGAGTCTACTTGATGCCGAATCCAGCTACTCACACCTCGAAAAACTTATTCTTGCATTAATCATGGCATCAACTAAGTTAAGGCATTATTTTGAAACCCATACTATTGTTGTTAGAACTAACTTTCCAATTAAGAATGTCCTCAGGAAACCAGAGATGTCAGGAAGAATGGCTAAGTGGGCAGTAAAGCTTAGTGCCCATGATATAAGATATGAGCCAAGAACAGCCATTAAATCACAAGCACTAGCTGACTTTGTGGCTGATTTCAGTAGTGATCTACAAAGAGAAGCAGAATTGGAGGTCCAACAGCTGGATGAGACCAAGGATCCTTGGATACTACACACTGATGGATCCTCAAATGTCAAGGGCACAGGGCTCGGGATACTACTAAAATCGCCACAGGGGGACATAATACCCCACTCCATAGCCTGTGAGTTCCAAGCAACTAACAATGAGGCTGAATACGAAGCCCTAATTGCTGGCTTGCAAATTGCTAAGGATATGGGGGTGAAATATCTTAAAGTATATGTAGACTCATTATTGATCACTAATCACTTTAATGGATCCTATGCTGTTAAAGGTGAAAAAGTAACCAAATATTTAGAGATAGTCAAGGAATTGGCACTCTCTTTTGTCTCTTTCTGCTTAACACAGGTACCAAGGGAGGATAACACGGAAGCTGATGCATTGGCCAACTTAGGATCATCCTTAAAAATTCCAGAAGACATAAGTATCCCTATCATCCATATCTTGGCTCCTGCTATTGAAGATCAAGTGGCCATGGAGATAGAAGAGGATACTGCAGTAATCCCTAGTGAAGAAGCTCAATCTTATGCAGGATCATGGGTCTCACCAATCATGAAATACTTGCAACATGGAGAGATCCCGGTGGAAGAAAATCCTAGAGCTTTCAGGATCAAGGTATCTCAATTTACAATCTTAAATAATGTGCTATATAAACGATCCCTTGCAGGACCATATTTAAGATGTATTGAGGATCCTGAAATTGAAGAAGTGTTGAGAGACTTCCATGAAGGAGATTGTGGAAACCACACTGGGGGCAGGGCATTATTCTCAAGGATCCTTAGAACAGGATACTACTGGCCAACCATGAAAAGGGATGCTGTAGAATATGCTAGGAAATGTGATCCTTGTCAAAGACACAGCAATATCCTTCATCAACCAGCTGAATTGCTACACCCCATACCATCCTCTTGGCCTTTCATGAGATGGGGGATGGATATAGTTGGCAAGCTCCCTAAAGCACCTGGTGGAAAAGTATTTATGCTTGCCATGACTGACTACTTCTCTAAGTGGATAGAGGCTGAAGCTTTTTCTCAAGTCAGAGAAAAAGAAGTTATATCCTTTATCAAAAGAAACATTATAACTAGATTTGGCATCCCCTCTGAAATTGTATGTGATAATGGTTCCCAATTCATTGGAAGCAGAACTACTAACTTTTGTGACAGTTGGGGAATCAAGATGATAACATCAACACCAGTTCATCCACAAGCCAATGGCCAAGCAGAATCATCCAACAAGATCATCATCAACAATCTAAAGAAGAAGCTAGGATCCAAGAAGGGAAAATGGGCAGAAGAGTTACCTTATGTGCTATGGGCTGATAGGACAACTCCTAAGAATGCCACTGGTCAAACACCTTTCTCTTTAGTATTTGGGGAGAAGCAGTGATCCCAACAGAAATGGTGATCCCAACTGCTAGAACAAGTGCGCGTGATCCTGAAGAAAATGCTATAATCCTGGCTCAGGATTTGGATACTATTGAGGAAATCAGGGATCTGGCTAGGATAAGGATGGCAAGCTACCAACAAAGAATGGCTGGTGCCTACAACAAAAATGTTAGGATAAGGAAGTTCCAAGTCGGGGATATGGTGTTGAGAAAAACATTCCAAAACACTATTAATCCTGCTGACGGGAAGTTAGCACCAAAGTGGGAAGGCCCTTACTTAATTGAAGCTGAAGCAGGAAAGGGGGCATACAGATTGCTAACTATGGAAGGAAACTTGTTACCAAGAGCCTGGAATGCTGTTCACTTAAAGAGATACTTTATGTGAACATGATCCTTCAAGCATGTGATCCTTACACTGAAGTATCCTCGAAGGATCCCGGTGATGTCAATGATCCTTACTCTGGTAATGTCCTTATCTTAAAACTGTTACATTTCCTTACTTTTTACCAAAGGATAAGGATCCTGTATCCGTCATCCTCTTCTCACGAACCATTTGAGTTATGATAGTTCAGGTATCCACAGCATATCATCGAAGATCTTCAAAAGCAACGCAGATCCTTGGGTCTAACCCCAGTTATCCTTGGGATTATCCCCAGTTTCCGCCAGCAGCACACGATGATCCTGATATAGTTCACGTCTTTGGGACCAGTACCCACTTCCGGGGCTGACAACCTCATCGTACTGGCTATACCCAGGATCCTACGTATAATGGTAGACGTACCATACATCCGTTCATAAGGTTTCTAACGTTTTCACGTTAGCTAAGGTTTTGACATTTTCATGTCACTAAGTTTGGATAGTCGCCAGTAAGGGCCATACTCCAGTTTACATACGATCCTTTGGGCTTGTCCCCAGTTATCCTTTGGGCTTGTCCCCAGTTATCCTTTGGGCTTGTCCCCAGTGATCCTCCGGGATCATCCTCAGTTATCCTTTGGGCATGTCCCCAGCTACTAATTTATCTTTTACATTGGCTTAGTCCCAAGATATGTTCCATTTTTCAGGTTCTCGAAGTTAAACAAATAAGGATCCTTAATCCTTATCATCCATTAAAGTTTTACTTATGGTTGTCCCGATTAAAGGTTAGGATCCTAACTTGGATCCTCAGGTATGATCCTTAACTATTTTTTAATTTCATTATTCATTTGAATAACCTTTGGACCTTGACAACTGAACCTATGATCCTTAAAATAAACTACCTTGAAAATTTTCGATTATAGGATATTTGATCCAGGATCATATCCTAAATGCCTTGAACATGGTTTGCTTAACTATTGTTACAAATATATTTCTAAAACAATTGGAAACTAAAAAGATAAATAAAGGATAACAACACAGGATAAGCCAGAAAGATTAAGGTTATATTATTAACAAAAGGATCTTTAACCCTTGCAAAAAGTTGTCAAAATTGCCAACCCACGCTTCTACCAGCAAAACGTGGCCCGTCCACATGGGTTGGCAAAGGGTGTCCATTGTCTATGCGGTCTTAGCAGGTGCAGGAAAGTAAAAGCGGCAGGATCACAAAGGCTTCATCCCCCAAACAGAGGATCCCTCCACCTTTTGTAATCCTACCTATTGTTCGAAGGATCCAAGATCCTTTACCCTAAAAACTATTGTTCAAAGATTACAGACCAATTGTTCACAAACCATCAACAACCACAAAAAACCACTACCAATCCTAAAAAATTGGGCTCCGGCCTAGTCTCGAAATATCCATCATCGCCCAATCCAGCAGCTCACACCTTTGCTGCTCCATCACCACCAGCTTCTCCACCCTGATCCTTCTCAGCATCACCACCTTCCAGCATAGGGATCTCCTCATCCTCATCCTCCAGCTCCGCCAATCTTGCCTTCCAACCTTCCACGTCCCATGAGCTCTTGTCAAAGGCAGGATCCTGAGCCTCCACAACCATTTGTAGTTGTATCTTGTACATAGCAGTCGCGGCAGAGACCTTGGCATCCTGGATGATCTCCTGCTTCTCGCCATCCATGTCAAGTAGCCTTTGAGCAGCCTCATCCTTGGTAGCCCGGAGCTCCTTCTCAAGATCGGCTATCTTGAGATCCTTTAACACGCCCATTTGTTGGAGGTCGGCGATTTGGCTCTCCTGATCCTCGACGTGGCCAAGGTAAGTCTCAATCTCAGCAAGTTTCTGCAAAAGAGAAAAAAGGTGAGTTCAGGATCAGGTGATCCTCAAAAAAGCAGGATATACAGGCAGAATATACAAGCAGGATATTAGAGAAGGATAACCCACAGGGGCAATGATCCCTACCTCATTGACAAAGTCAAGGAACTGTTGGCGGATCAGGGGAAATCCTTGGAGATCCTCGGAAGTCTTCCTCTTCTTTCCCTTACCCCTAATGGATGCTTTAGGGGCTGAAGCGGAGGGACTGGCAGCAGAAGTCTTTCTCCTCGGAGACTTGACGTTGGTGAGATCATCTATCCCAAACTTGGAGGCAGACTTGGCAGATTTGGCAGACTTCCCAACACCTACACAATCAAAACAAGATAAGTTCCCTTACTAATTAAACAATCTAGCATATAACTTACTTTTTACAAGGATACTTACTTGACATAGTGGCAGATGCGGAGGATACTTCCTGTGAATCTTGGACGGTGACTTGGAAACTTCTGACCTCAGGATTGAGCTTTTTAAAAGCTAAGACTCTTTCTCTTGCAGCAGGGGTTAACTTAAGATAAGCAATGGATATAGCTGCACAAAAAATAAAAAAGACGTTAGTGATCCTCATCGTTTGAGACAAGTCTGATAGTGATCCTTCCAGGATCCTCTACCCTACCATGAGTGGCCCATTCCTTGGGCAGATCCTTCCCATCTGGGATGGAATCCCTTCTAACAAAGAAAAAGCGACGCTTCCAGTTTGTGTCATTCTTAGTAACCTTGAAGACAGGGTGATCCTCCCCAGCTTTCCGTTTTAGCAGATATCGGCAAGAACCAAACGTGGTAAGATCATAAAGTGCAGCCAACTCTGCCATCCCCAAATCAATTCCTTTCTGCTCGATGATCCTCTCGAAGGTATACAGGACCCTCCAGATCATCGGCATGGCTTGGATATAGGAGATGCCGGTTAAGGAAAAGAAAGATTGGGTGAAGGTTGGAAAAGGATACGAGTACCCTATGGTAAACGGAGTAGCAGGAAAAGCCACCCAGACGTCTGAAACAAATTCGCTCAAAGCGGTAGGTGTGAAGGATTTGAAAACTGCGTTCGCCGGAAAGCAATGACGAATTCTGTCTACGTGAGCGTCAGTAAAGCAACACCTCTCCGTAGGAGAATCCTTGATGATCCCTTGGCTTTTTAGGGGACTACTCTTCTTGGAATCCTTGTGTGGAGAATTCCGGAGCAACATGCTTGTGACGGAACAGAAACAGAATAAAAGCAGAAAAAACAGAGCAAAGAGAAGGAAGAAAGGAAAGAGAGAAGAAGAGGATACCTGATCAGTCTTCGGTAGCGATTATAAAGGGAAGATATCTCGAATTTAAATGCAGAGTGATCCTAACCCTATCTCCTATTTATAATCATGATTTGCAGGGATTGTCACATCCATGACGTAATGATCGTAACGGCTAGTTCAATATTAACGGCTAGTTATTCGGAGTTGCCCGTTGGAGATAAGATCAAAACAAAATACAACTCGTTAATTTACAATCAACTCCTTATATTTTGGGGGAAATTGTTAGGGCTGGAATTTTTATTATGCATGATCCTTACACGTGATCCTAACCAGTGATCCTTGTTTCTTTGACAGACAGTGATCCTCAACAGGACTTCAGGATCAGGATCATGGACCATTATAGGATCCTCATGCTAACGGTTACCTTCGTTTAATACAATGTTATTTTGCAGGAACATCTAGCAGGATACGCTCTTAGCATCATAATCAAGGGACGCGTCTTCACAATTATGGCATTAGCTTAATCGGAGATAGACGTTGCAAAGGATATGGAAACTTAGCTTGATTTAAGGGCGGCAATTTAGGCTAGATTGTCTTTTATTTCTAAAGGGGTAATGAGCTGATTATTAGTCTTTTTACCTAAAATAGGTCACCTACACTTGTATAAATACCACTCTTCCTCATTTGGAAGAACACACGACATACAACGCAACTCTCACACACTTAGACACTCGAAACAATAGTGATCCTTGTACTCAGCTCATTATCCTCCGAAGTTGTAACCATTTTGTTCTTATATTGAAGTTTGGTGATCGGTAGTTGCCATCACCCGAGGTTTTTTATGCCGGAGATCATATATTGATCAAGGGCTTTTTCCTCGTATAAATCATTGTGTCTTTGCATATTTCTCATAAAAGTGATCCTTTACTTTTATAATTAACCTAGCATCATACCCCATTTACATAAAGTTTGGTTACATTATCCTTGTGTGATTTTTGACCAAAACAGTAGTGGTTCAAAAGAAGAATGGGAAGTGGAGAGTTTGTGTAGATTACACAGACTTGAATAAGGCTTGTCCTAAAGACCCATTTCCTCTTCCTCACATTGATGCAATGGTGGATGCTACTGTCGGGCATGAAATATTGACCTTCATGGATGCATCCTCAGGATTTCAGCAGATTCAAATGGAACCTTCTGACCAGGAGGATACTGCCTTCATGACACCAACAGGTATTTATTGTTATACGGCTATGCCTTTTGGTTTGAAAATGCAGGTGCAACATACCAGAGATTGGTAAATATGATGTTCAAAGACAAGCTGGGGGACACCATGGAGGTATACATTGATGATATGGTGGTAAAATCAAAGAAAGCCCAGGATCACCTCCAGGATATTAAAGGAGCATTTGATATCCTGGACCAATATAACATGAAGCTAAATCCTGCTAAGTGTCATTTCGGAGTGGGGGCAGGAAAATTTCTAGGATATATGGTGACCAAAAGAGGAATAGAGGTGAGCCCGGAGCAGATTAAAGCCATCTTGGATATTAAATCACCCTCAAATATGAAAGATGTTCAAGGATTAACAGGGAGAGTGGCAGCATTAAACAGATTTATTTCAAGATCCTCAGAGAAATGCAAAGAGTTTTATGATATCCTGAAAAAGAACAAGAAATTTGAATGGGGTGAGAAGCATGAAGCAGCCCTGCAGGATTTGAAGCAATATCTTTCAACTGCACCTCTACTGATGAAGCCTGAAAATGGTGAACCACTATCCCTATACCTCGCAGTATCAGGGAATGCTGTAAGTGCCGTCCTTGTAAAGGATCATCAAGGTCAGCAATATCCTGTTTATTATGTTAGTAAAAGTTTGTTAAATGCTGAAACTAGGTATTCTCATTTAGAAAAATTGATACTAGCATTAGTTATGGCATCAACGAAGCTTAGACATTACTTTGAGACACATAGGATTCATGTTAAAACAAATTATCCTGTCAAAAATGTGCTTAGGAAACCAGAAATGACAGGCAGGATGGCCAAGTGGTCAGTGAAGTTGAGTGCTTATGATTTAGTGTATGAACCTAGAAATGCCATAAAGTCTCAGGCTTTAGCTGACTTTGTGGCTGATTTCAGTAGTGACATTCAGGATGAGGTAGACCTAGAAGTCCAACAGTTAGGAGAATCTTCAGGATCCTGGACGTTATATACTGATGGTGCATCTAATGTAAGAGGAGTAGGATTGGGAATACTACTAAAATCGCCACAGGGGGACATATTACCCCAGGCTATTAGGTGTGAGTTCCCTGCTACTAATAATAAAGCAGAGTATGAGGCTTTAATTGCAGGATTAGAATTGGCTAAGAATATGAGTATCAAGAATTTGCAAGTATATGTTGACTCCTTGTTAATTACTAATCATTTTAATGGATCCTATGCAGTCAAGGGTGAGAAATTAATCGAATACCTCGATATTCTCAAAAAATTAGCAGGATATTTCGATGTTTTTACACTTGAACAGGTACCAAGGGAGGATAATGCTGAAGCAGATGCCTTAGGAAACCTGGGATCATCGATCAGGATACCAGACGGGACCCAAATACCAATATTACATATATTGTATCCTGCAACGAATCCTCAGGATAGAGAAGTAGCAGGTATTCAGAATCCTGGAGCAGAGTATCCTGAAAAGGATCCTAAATCCTGGATGACTCCAATCATGAGATATCTCAAGGAAGGACATATCCCCGGAGATGAAAATCCTAAGGCATTTAGGATGAAGGTATCACGATTCACTATTATAAACAATGTTTTATACAAGAAATCTCTTGCAGGACCGTATTTGAGGTGCTTGGAGGGTCCTGAAGCCAAAGAAGTACTTCAGGATATACATGAAGGGGATTGTGGTAACCACACTGGGGGCAGGTCATTGTTCTCCAAAGTATTAAGGACAGGATATTATTGGCCAACGATGAGGAAAGATGCTGCAGAATATGCTCAAAGGTGTGATGCATGTCAAAGGCATAGTAACATACTACATCAACCAGCTAAACCACTATATCCTGTAGCGTCCCCTTGGCCGTTCATGAAATGGGGGATGGATATAGTAGGGAAGTTACCAAAAGCTCCGGGAGGAAAAGTCTTTATGCTAGCATTGACGGATTATTTCTCTAAGTGGGTTGAAGCTGAAGCATTTGTCCAAGTTAGAGACCAAGAAGTAGTATCCTTCATAAAGAGGAATATCCTGACCAGGTTTGGGGTACCAGCTGAAATCATTTGTGATAATGGGTCCTAGTTTATAAGCAAGAGGACTACTGACTTTTGTAAGAGTTGGGGAATCAAAATGATCACGTCTACTCCGGTGCATCCTCAAGCGAATGGACAAGCAGAATCCTCAAACAAGATAATTGTCAATAACTTAAAGAAGAGACTTGGAGCCAAAAAAGGAAGATGGGCAGAAGAATTACCCTTTGTTTTGTGGGCTGATACGACAACGGTAAAGAATGCGACAGGCCAAACCCCATTTTCCTTGGTATTTGGAGCAGAAGCAATGATTCCAACGGAAATGGCGATACCTACTGCAAGATCTATCCTACAGGATCCTGAACAGAATCCTGAAGCCTTATGTCAAGATTTGGATACTATAGATGAAAAAAGGGATGCAGCAAGGCTAAGGATAGCAGCATATCAACAAAGAATATCCAGAGCATATAACAAGAATATAAGGACTAGGAGATTTCGAGTTGGTGATTGGGTGCTAAGAAAGGCTTTCCAAAATACCACTAATCCTGCCGATGGCAAGTTAGCTCCAAAATGGGAAGGACCATATGAAGTTGAGTCAGAAGCAGGGAAAGGAGCATATAGACTCAAGAATATGGAAGGGGATATGCTACCGAGATCCTGGAATGCAATACACTTAAAGCTCTATTTCAAGTAAGAATAGAATTTAATTCCTATCTCAGAGTGGTATGTATTCTATCTCTTTTAAATATATTTGTGTATTATCTTGAACCCAATACTGACTTAAGAATCGAAGGGGTGTTAGCCAGGCTAACACCCACCTTAGTTTATAGTTGTTTTGCAGCATATGCTCCAGGATATAGCTCCAGGATTTGCACTCAGGATAAATCGAAAGATTAGAGGATTGGCCTCCTCTCTCATGTTTAAGGGATCCTGATCCCTTCAAAGGTTTAAAGGTATTCACCTTTCTTTCGAATTGGGTTTAAACACCTCGCCTGGAGCGCAAGTTATCTAGGTATAGTTCAAGGTAGCGGGACCAGTTCATGTAAAAGTGGCTGACAATTTCGTTACTGTTGGCTATATCCTGGATCCTGAAGGTATATGAGGATTGATCACCCTCTCTCACGAAAGGGTATTTTCATACTCTCTAAGGTTTAAAGGTTTTCACCTTTCTAAGATTTGGAGTTTATACACTCTCGCCTGTAGCGCATGAAACTCAGGGTTTATCCCCAGGATATCAGGGTTTATCCCCAGGATATTAAGGGTTTACCCCCAGTATGCTAAGGATTCATTTCAGGATATCAAGGTTTTTGCCTCGAGGTGTTTGGAATTTATTCAAGCCAAAGTATGAATACATTTGCATTTCTATCTCATACACAGGGGACATACATTATACTATTCAAAGGTTGGATCCAAGTTTATAAGTGTGTACTGGGGACATTCCTAAGGTGGAAGATTGGAGTTGACTCTCTAAGAGTCTTTGGTATGATCTCTCCTTTTTTCAAAAGACATAAGTTTTCTAAGTTATATGATGATATCCTGACCAGGATATCTCTTAGGATACTTGCCAGGATATTCTCAGATGGTGTTCCCATAATATTTCCAAGAGTTTTCAAACAAAACAGTTTTCATAAGTAAAATTCGTGTAATGAAATATAATAACAGGAATAAAGCCAAAGAAAAGTTATATTATTAACATACCAAAAGATGTGCTCTTAGTTTCACCTTAAAACAAGGCCCATCCACTAAGAGCACTAATAGTTCCTTATCATATTTACTTAACAGTTGAAGGCTTTGTCTCAAACTGAGACCCGTCCACCTCCAACTGTTATACTGTTCAAAAGAAAAGCATAATAACGGTGATGACCAAGGGCTTCGTCCTGAAACTCAGGATCCCTCCACCTTTGGTCGTCATATTGTTCAAATGCAGAAAAGTAAAATGCAGGAAAAGTAAATTGTTTTGAGTTACATGCCAACCATCAAATCTAAAAAAGTGGGCTCCGGCCTAAGCATCAACATCCATCATCGCCCACTCAAATGCCCTCACACAGCGGCGTCTTCACCAGCCTTCTTCGTCTTCTCAGCTTCAGCATCCTGAACAACATCCTCACCAGTGTCCTCACCAGCATCCGCCTCAGCATCCTTCTTGGCTCTAGCCTGGTCCACCACCTCTGCCGACTTAGAGGATTCACCAGCTTCAGCAGGAAGAGGCACGACCTTGCCTCCAAGCTCCTTCAACTTTGCCACCCACGAGTCAACCGGCCAAGCTGGGCACGCAAGGTCTGTCTCCTTGGCCTCATAAGCCATCTTGATGCGAGCTTGCAGCAGAGAGACTATAGCAGAAGCCTTGATTCCCTCCCGGAAAGAGACCATGGCTTGTTCATGATCCATTTGGGCAGTAGCCAGCTTGACCTCAGCATCCTGGGTGACCTTCTTCAGCTTGTCCTCATAGTGCCGAGTCATTGCTTCAGCAATGGCGCCTTGGTCAGCGACGGTAGTTTCAAGCTACTTGGTCCTAGCTTCATGGAGTGCAGCAGTACCGCAGGCATCGTTGTAAAGTTGGAGCAGATGTTGGAGGCCTTGTAAGTTAAATTCAGGTATAAGTTAATATTTGTTAACCAGAATATCCTATCAGGATATTCTATCAGGATATTATGCAGGATGTAGTGCCAGGATATTACCTTGTTTAGGAAGGATGTCATCGGTTCCAAGGAATCGGTAAAGCTGAGCTCGTCATAGGAGAACCCTTCGGAGCCTGGAGCACTAACTTCAGAGCCCTTCCTCTTTTTTGCGGTGGAAGCACGGGTCCTCGGATTAGCCTTGGGAGCCGGAAGCGGCTTGGAGCTGGTGGCAGCAGGGGTCTCTTTCTTGACCATGGCTGGAGTAGGATAACTGTCAAGCTCGTCAAGGTCAAGGAGGATCGGAACTTTGCTAGAATCTGCATACAGGGAGTAAAATTCTTTCCTAAAAATTTCAAATAAAAGCATGTATGCAGGATATCGAACAGGATCCTTACCAGACATGTTTACACTGGAAAGAGGGCTTGGAGATGGTGGAGACGGGTTAAAACTTCTTTCAGTTTCGGGAAGAAGTCTGATAGCGTCAATCCTCTTCTGTGATTCAGCAAGGGGAGGTGCAAGCTTCCTAAAATCGGCTTTGTACAAGTACACAACATAGTCAGTTCAAGATATGCGGCAGGATATGAGACAGGATCGTCCTAAAAACCTAGGTCCTACACTTTTTCAACCATTTCACCGGATAATCCGCTCCACCAAGGATTGAATCTCTTTTTACAAAAAAGAATTTGGATTTCCATTCCTCTTCATTCCTGGTGGCTCGGAGGATTAATGGGTCGCTGGAAGTAGAGTAAAACAAGAATCGACAAGAGCCGTGACATCTAAGCCGGTATGCTAAAGGGAGGTCATGGACAGAGAGGTCAGGGATATGATTCTTCTTGATTTGATCAAGAACAGACAGGACCCGCCAAAGCATTGGCATTGTTTGACTAAAAGAAATCTTGGTGAGGTTAAAAAACTCGGTGATAAACTCAGAGAAAGGAAATCGTAACCCTAAGGTAAAGGGAAAAGCATTAAAGCATAGCCATTCATCGGAAACCATATCTGATCGGATTTCCCGATCAAATGGTCGGAACACCGTCCCTTCCGGGAAGATGCCGGAGGTTTTAAGGGCTGACAAGTGAGCACTATCAAAAGTGCATATTTCCTTCTCCGGATCTTGGAGAATATTCTGCTGGATAAACGTAGGAACAGAATCATCAGAGCTCGATCTAGTTTGTCTAGCCATTTGATGCCGGAATTTGAAACAGGTCCAAGGATGAAGATGAGAATGAGAGAGAAAATATTTACCTTTTTTCTCTTCGGTGATGGTTAAAAGAAGATGAGCATGATAAGATATAGGGAGCAATGAGTAAATGTAGACTGAACGGTTACAAGCGGTCACATCATGGGTCTTATCTCTTAATTACCTCGTTATTCGTGAAAAATGTAACCGTTAGTATCAGGATACTTAACGGTAACATTTTTGAGGACAATTGTTATGGGTGAAATTCTGAGCCCATATCCTGAGAAATATCTTGAATTATATCTTGGTTATATGATATCTGTTCACATGCGGGATGCTGATTCAGGATATTGGTAACATCCTGAATGGTATCCTCAGGATTACTAACGAATTATGTGCAGGTACGTGGGTTAGAAGCTAGCAACGTTCACAAGGAATCATTTCGCGGAAGACTCGGTCCAAGCCGTTCGAATAAAGACGTTGAAGCCGCATTACTCAGTCTACAACGTTTACAATGGAATATTCGGAGCATCCCATATTTATAGGAATTTTTGTTTGTAATTTGTTACTATAAATAGGTGGGTATACCGGATCGAATAGGACATCACATCAACACTCACTACACTCTCACACTTGTTCTCTCGCAATTTTTACTTTCCCAAAAAGCATTGTAACACTTAGCGATCTGGTCAATATCCTGCATTGTATCCTGAAGTTTGAAGCAATAAGAAAAACTAGATACACTGTTTGATCCTAGATACAGCTCAATATCCTGAGCCGTATCCTGAATACTGTTTTTCCAAATAACTTAACCAACATATTTTCAACACACTTTTTAGCACACTACCTCACTTAACTAATTTGATCACTAAATTGATTCGGTAATTTTTGACCAAAACATTAAGGATCACGAAGGTATACAACATCCTGTCTATTATGTAAGTAAGAGTTTGCTTGATGCTGAATCCAGGTATTCACATTTAGAAAAACTTATCCTTGCTTTGATTATGGCATCTACTAAATTAAGACATTATTTTGAAACTCATGCCATTATTGTTAAGACTAACTTTCCAATTAAGAATGTTCTTAGGAAACTTGAAATGTCAGGAAGGATGGCTAAATGGGCAGTGAAGCTTAGTGCTTATGATATAAGATATGAACCAAGGACTGGCATCAAATCCCAAGCCTTAGCTGACTTTGTGGCAGATTTTAGTAGTGACTTACAAAGAGAAGCTGAGTTAGAAGTTCAGCAGCTTGAAGAGACTAAGGATCCTTGGATACTCTTCATTGATGGAGCCTCTAATGTCAAAGGAACAGGACTTGGAATACTACTAAAATCGCCACAGGGGGACATAATACCCCACTCCATAGCTTGTGAGTTTCAAACTACTAACAATGAGGCTAAATATGAAGCCTTGATAGCTGGTTTGCAAATTGCCAAACATATGAGGATCAGGTATCTTGAGGTACATGTAGATTCATTATTAATTACTAATCACTTTAATGGATCCTATGCTATTAAAGGTGAAAAGCTAATCAAATATTTAGAGATAGTCAAGGAATTGGCACTCTCCTTTGTTTCCTTTATTTTGACACAGGTACCCAGAGAAGAAAATGTAGAAGCTGATGCACTGGCCAACCTTGGATCATCCCTGAAGATTCCGGAGGATATTAAAATCCCTATTATTCATATCCTAACTCCTGCTATTGAGGATAACATAGCTATGGAGATACACAATCTCGTTCAGGATCATGGATCCTTCCAATCATGAGATATATACAACATGGAGAGATCCCTACAGGAGAAAACCCAGGGCTTTCAAAATTAAGGTATCTCAATTTACAATATTGAATAACATGTTATATAAACGATCCCTTATAGGTCCATACCTAAGGTGCATTGAGGATCCTGAGGTTCAAGAAGTCTTAAAGGATTTTCATGAAGGAGATTGTGGAAACCATACTGGGGACAGGGCACTGTTCTCAAGGATCCTTAGAACAGGATACTATTGGCCCACAATGAAGAAGGATGTTGTTGATTATGCCAAGAGATGTGATCCTTTAAAGAGATACTTCATGTAATAAGGATCCAGGATCCTCAATTGTTTCCGTGTCTGAGGTCCATGAAGGATCCTCAGCGGATAGATGATCCTCACTCTGGTAATGATCTAACCTCAATTTTATCCACTTCTTTAATTAACTTATTTACAAGGAGAAGGATCATGGATCCTTTATCCTTCTTTCATTTAGTTCTGAGTTTTGCAGAAGGTTGAGGTATCCTTAGCAAAGGACCAAGTATCTAAAGAAGTCTCCTAAATTATTTGGGCTTGTCCCCAGTTTTTGGGCTTGCCCCCAGTTTTTGGGCTTGTCCCCAGTTTTTGGGCTAGTCTCCAGTTTTTTTTGGCCTGTCCCCAGCATCGCCAGTAGCGCACGATGATCCTGGTGCAGTTCAAGGAAATGGGACCAGTACCCGCTTTAGGGGCTGACAATTTCATTGTACTGGTTGTATTTGGGATCCTACGTATAATGGTAGACGTACCATACATCCGTTCCTAAGGTGTCTAACGTTTTCACGTTAGCTAAGGTTTTGGCATTTTCATGTCACTAAATTTGGATAGTCGCCAGTGAGGGCCATACTCCATTTTACACAAGATCCTTTGGGCTTGTCCCCAGTTTTTTTGGGCTTGTCCCCAGTTTTTTGGGCTTCTCCCCAGTATATTGGGCTTGTCCCCAGAATTGTTGGGATTGTCCCCAGTTGCTAACTCTTCTCTTATATTGGCTTAGTCCCAAGTTATGTTCTATTTCAGGATTTTGAAGCTAAACAGCTAAGGATCCTTGATCTATTTCAGGTTTTTGAAGCTAAACAGCTAAGGATCCTTGATCCTAACCTTTTACTAAGGTTTGTCTTTTGGTTATCCTGATTGTAAATATTAAAGGTTTAGGATCCTAACTTGGATTCTCAGGTATGATCCTCAATCACTTTAATTTTATACTTTATTTGTCTAAGTGACCCTTATTCTTTGACAACAGCTTACATGATCCTTAAGTTAGATGACATTTTGGATTTTTCGATCATAGGATATTTGATCCTTGATCATATCCTAAACTTTTTGACATAATTTACTAAATTTTTGTTCTCAACTTATGAATTCAAACAAAGGGTGTCATAACAATTGAAAGGTAAAGTATTCACAAATATAACAACACATGAGATAGTCAAAAGATTAAGCTTTTATTTAGCAAAAGGTTAACCCTCTAAAGGTTGTCAAAGTTACCTACCCCAAGCATCTACCAGCAATCCGTGGCTCGTCCGCTGGGGTAGGTAAAGGGTGTCCATGATAATAAGTTCTGATAAGTGCAGGAATAAAAGACGACAGGATCACAATGGCTTCATCCCCCAAATAGAGGATCCCTCCACCATTTGTAATCCTACCTATTGTCTGAAGGATCAGTGATCCTTAAACCTAATTACTACTGTTTAAGTACAGACCAACCATCGTTCAAGATAAACATC
The DNA here is from genome assembly GCF_002127325.2 of Helianthus annuus. NCBI lineage: Eukaryota > Viridiplantae > Streptophyta > Magnoliopsida > Asterales > Asteraceae > Helianthus > Helianthus annuus. The sequence goes on from NC_035445.2 coordinate 126,454,163, forward strand.
AACAACCAAAAACTACCAAACCATAAAAAATGGGCTCCGGCCGTGTCTAGATAAATCCATCATCGCCCATTGTTGCAGCCTACACCTTCGCTGCATCACCATCACCTCCAGCCTCTGCATCACCAGCCTGATCCTTCGCCCCGCTGCCGCTTGCCTCGATTGCCAGAACCTCTTCAGTCTCCTCTTCATCCTCCAGCTCAGCTAGCTTGGCCTTCCAACCTTCCTGGTGCTAGGTAGCCTTGTCAAAGCTAATATCCTCAGCCTCCTTCGCCATCTGAAGCCTGATCTTGAGCATAGCAATGGCAGCAGAAAGCTTAGCACCCTCCATCACTTCAGCCTTCTCATGATCAGCATTGATGTGGGCCATGACCAACTGCTTTTTCGCCAAGTTAAGCTCCTTCTCGAGGGTAGAGATGGTCTCATCCTTTGCCAGGAAGATCTTCTGAAAGTCCAAGTGCTTCTGCTAAGCCTCTTCAGTGTACGAGTCAAAGAGCATCTGGATCTCAGCAAATTTCTACAAAGAAAAGAATGGCACAATTTAGGATCCATTATCCTCAAATGGGCAGGATAGAATTAAGGATCAAGGATCCTTACCTCAGAGAAGTATTCTTCAAACTGATGCCTGATGAGGGGCAGGCCTTCAAGATCGTCAGCGGTCTTCCTCTTCTTTCCACCCTTGCCCTTGGAGGTAACAGGCTTAGGAATTGGGACGATAGGGCTGGTAACAGTTCGTTTCTTGTCGAACCGGGCAGTGACAGCATCAAGATCACTGACGCTGAAGTGGGAGGCTGATTTCGAGGACTTTCCAGAACCTACAAACGGTAAACAACAAATAAGTATCCCTAATTTATATCTATTTAATCATACATAAATATAAACACTTACTTGACATGGTCACTGAACCGGAGGATACTTCTTGTGAATCCTTTGTATTTGCCTTGAATGATCTAACTGCAGGATCAAGGCTCCAAAAGGCAGCGATCCTTTCTTTTGTTGCAGGTGACTGAATGAGATGAGAGACCGAGATAGCTGCAAAATAGAAAAGGATTAGTTATCCTCAACAGAAAAAGGGTTATCCTATGATCCTTCCATAAGGATCCTATGTCCTACCATGGGTGGTCCACTTTTTGGGGAGATCTTTAACATCTTGGATAGAATCTGTTAGTGCATACATCTGTCGATTTCGTCTTGTATCGAGTCTTTGTCTTAGAATGTTAGATTAGGGCACATTGTACGAGATTTCCCGACATGTCCATATGTGGGAAACCACATGTCCATATGTGGGAAACCACATGTCCGTATGTGGGAAACCACTATGTTTGTATGTGGGAAACCACTATGTTCGTATGTGGGAAACCACTATGTTTGTATGTGGGAAACCACTATGTTCGTATGTGGGAAACCACTAGTTTCGCTTATATGAACATATGGAGGTTTCGCTCATATGTACATGTGTCATAAAAGCGAAACCACCAACTCTATATAAGGGTCCCATGAGCGAAATCATTTGTAACGTTCTTGTTTTCCATACCGAGGTGCTGTCGGTGTGAGATTTGGTTGTAAACGCTGTTATATCAATCAAAATTGTGATTTAAGTGAAGATCTATCTGTTTTTACGTCAGGTACTTGTTTTCCGCACTTGTATCTGATCAAAACTCCTCTGATAGACTCGTTCGGGTCAGAATTCGATCCTACAAGTGGTATCAGAGCTTCAGGAGGAGGAGTTCTACAGAGATTTGCTGGATTTCATCATAAATTCTTACTTCTACACCTTCTTTCATCATTTCAGAAAGATTTATCGGTCAAAATTGGCTCAAAATTTCACAGATTAAAGGAAATTGATCATTGACAAATCCCTGAAAGTTTAAGCTTAAATTCACACTAAAAATGGTCCAAAATAACCCCCGAATTGGTTTCGCTCATACGAACAACCAGTGATTTCGCTTTTACATACATCAGGTTTCGCTTATGTGTCACTCCTAAGTGACTAGTTTCGCTCCAAAGGACCTCCTAAGTGGCTAGTTTCGCTCCAAAGGACCTCCTAAGTAGCTAGTTTCGCTCCAAAGGATCTCCCAAGTGACTAGTTTCGCTTATAAGGACATCAGTAGTTTCGCTCTTGTGAACATCAGTAGTTTCGCTCTTGTGAACATCAGTAGTTTCGCTCTTGTGAACATCAGGGTTCCACTCTTGTGAACATCTGGGATTTCGCTCTTCGTGCACAAACATCTGATTTCGCTTATTTGTCACTGATCTTGAAAAACGTGATAAGTCATCATGGATACTGAGTTTTACAATGCATTTGCTACAACCCGGCTAGTCCATCCGATATTACTAAAACCATGACAATGGAAATTGAAACCGGAACAATGCAAAAACCTCCGAATCTTATGGGAATTAAGGATTATCATGGATGGAAGAAACGGTTTGAGAATTGGGTTCAGGTGAATCATCTAAAAGCTTGGGAGAGCATCGAAACTGAATATGAGAGGCCAAAGAATTCAATGGGAGTCGGTAAAATCATTTCAGAATTCACGGAGCAAGAAAGAGAGAGTTATAAAGCAGAAAAGATGATGATCAATTTGTTACAACAAGCTGTTAAAGAGGATATTTTTGTGTTGCTTCAACATGATGAAAATGATTATTCTATCTGGGAAGCTCTTAGAAAGAAAGTTGAGGGAAGTACTGAAATGTTACAGAGTAAAGCAGCTTTGTTGAAAAAGGAGTTTGAACTTTTTACGTGCATGCCTGGTGAAACAACAAAGACTCTTATTAAAAGATACTGTCATCTCGTATGCAGCATGTCACAGTTGAAGATTACTAAAACTCCAGCAGAATGGGTTGAAAAACTTGCTGATGCGTTACCGCAACAGGAATGGGGTACATATTTGATGATATTGAAGAATTCCGGACGGTTTAGTAGGTTATCGATTGCACAGTTTATAGAGAAGTTGGAGGCACAGGATCAGGAGCAGCAGAAAATTGCTAGAATGAACAGTTCTACTCATCAACAAGATATTAAATTGTACTATAAAGGAAATGTCCAAACAGTTGAAGCGAGTCCAAAAATTCGAACAGCTTTTAGTGCAGGAAACTCATCCGGAACACGTAGTCCAAGTTCAGTCAACTCTAGTGGATTTTCAACTGTGAATCCTCCAAGTGTTCAAAGTGCATCTGCTGAAAATGGGCATTCGATTCAGTGTAATGTAGCTCTACATCTTCAAAATGGTCAAAATTATTCTGAAGAAGTTGTAAAGCATCATATGGGATTATTGGTCACTGCATTAGAGTCTTATGAAGGGTTGATTGCCAGAAAAATTGGCAATCCAATGCTCACAAAGGAAGATTATGACCAAATCGATGCAGAGGAGCTGGAACTGATGGATATTAAATGGGCTTTAGCGAGTGTTTTGAGGAGAGCAGAAAAGTTTAGATTGATTACAGGAAGAAATGACTTCTTGGATGCAAACCTTTCTAATCTAGGATTTGATAAATCTAAAGTTGTCTGTTTTCGTTGCAGGGAGAAAGGCCATTTTAAAAGAGAGTGCAAGAATCAGGAGCCGAGAGGAGCGAAGGAGACGTCTGGGAAAGATGATTATTATAGGAAATCCATTTATCAGCAAATCACTCATCAACCGCATCAACAAAAAGAAGCTCAAACGGCACATGGAAGAATGATCGAGGATGCAAACAGGAAAGCTTATTATGGCATCGTTGATCAAGATGATGAGAAATGGCTGAAGGTTTTAGCTGGGACAAGTTTATTCCAGCTGATTCAAATGTTCAAGCGTTTATTGCACATATTATTCGAAAACCAGAAATGCTGAAGGAATGGATGGAAGTGTTATCTGATGAAGAGAAAAGTGAAAATGAAGGATCTGTTTCATCTGAAAACAGTTCATCAGAAACAAGTGATAGTGATGAAGAGATGGAACAGATAAATCTTGGAAAAACACATTTATCTTCTGACACTTTTGAATTTTATTTTGCAGAAAAATTGAAGAAACTGAAAGAGAAGAAAGCTGCAAAAGAATTGAAAGAAGTCAAAGTGATTGAGAAGATTGTGGAAGTTGAAAAGATAGTTGAAATCGAGAATATTGTTGAAATCACAAAACCTTGTCTTACATGTTTCGAGTCTTGTAAACAATGTATAGAAAAAGATGAGAGGTTTAGTGAGTTAGAAAAGTTGAAAGAACAATTGTTGTTTGATGTAAAGAATTTTAAAAAGTCGTATGATGTATTGAACAGACATGTGAATAGTCTGGAGAAGACTAACTCTGAAAGAGAGAAAGCTTTGAAGATGATGAATGCTACCATGATGACAAAGCAGAAAGAGATCAACTTGTACATAGAAGAATGTGCAAAGTGGAAGAAAGAGTTGGATAGTGAAGCAGCTGAGAATGAAAGAATCAGAAGATTGCTGATACAAAGGTTGTGACTACATGATCGATAGAATTTATCCAACAGTTGAAGGATTTGAAGCGTTTAAAGGTGAAGAAACAAAGTCAAAGAAGAAGAAGGATACTGGTAAGAAACAGGGTGTCTGTTATAATAAGTGTCCGCCTCCGATTTGAGAAGGGTACTCACCTAGAAAACCTAATGAAGAAGAACTAAAACAGGCGGTCAATATTAAGTTAGAATCTGAGATAACCGATGTTTTACCAGACAATATTGACGTCACGTTCACAGCGTCCGACACAGATCACGAGTCAGAACTGATAAAAAGAGTGGTTGATCAAGTATTGGATAAGGATGAGGAGTCAGAGTCAAAATTCAAGTCCGAAAGTTCGTGTCAGTCAGTCGGGAGTTCGAGTTCGTCTGAAAAGAGTTCAAAATCATCGGGAAAACGGGTTTACAATAAAGACTTTTTGTTGTCAAAATCTAATTTGAATGATGAAACATTTGAAGTTGTGTATACTTTGAATGATTCTGACAAATTATATTTTGATAAAGAGTTTCCAATAAGAGGTGTTAAACCAGAAATGATCAAAAAGGTTTTCAAATTAACAGAAATTAATATTTCTGAAATAAAAGATGAAAATCTTAATGTAAAACCTAAGCCCTACACCTCAAGAGTACAACAACGTTTAAACAAGAAAAAGGGTTACAATTCTGGTTCTGGTTTTCAAAAGAAACCAAACCAAAATCGTAGCTACAAAAAGAAAGGACTTGGTTTTACTCCACCAGAAAACTATAAAAATGAAAATTTTCTAAAAATACAAAATTTGTTTCAGGACCATCTGCTAAAGAGGAAAAGAAGAGTTCATTCTGGAGACAGTCAAATCAAGAATTTCTTGCTGAGAAAAAGAAGAATGAAGTTCAGAGAAAAGAAACCAGAACCTGTTTTAGATGCAATGAAGTTGGACACATTGCATGGAATTGTCCTAAATCGACCAAGACAAAACAGGGAGTTTCTGGAAAACTGAAAAAAGTTTTTGTTGACAAAGCCGAACCACCAACTGAAAAATTTAAAGTTTTCAAAAATTCAACATTTGAAGTTGGTGAGTGTTCGAAGAGATTTTACAGGCGTAGTGTGAAACTTGACAACCAAAAATGGGTTGTTAAGAAATCTGAGGTAAAATCTGGTGATGAATCTGATTCCACAAAATCAGAGGAGCCACAGTTTGATGAGAGTGATGAAAACTCAGTTCCTTCAATAGATGATGAGAACTTTCCACCATTGAGGACTGAAAATTTTAAAAGGAAAGTTGGAAAGTCTGAAATCTCATATCAGGGTTATTCTGAAAAGGATAATTTTGATGTTGAAAAAGCATTTAATGGGAATGTTAAGAAGATTTTCGAAAAAATGGTTGATGGGAAGGTGAAAGGGGTAAAAGACTTCTACGCTACAAAGAAAGCAACTTACACCCCAACAAAATCTGAATTGAAATTACCCAAGGCTGGTCAGGCTTGGTGGACATTTTCTTTGCTTGAAAAACCTGACTATGCCGGAGATCCCAAGTTTGTAATCGTGGATCAGGAATCGGCATCTTTCATAATAAGGTTGTTTTTGAAAATGCTTGAAAATTGTTAAAATTTTACAGGTTGAATGACTACGCCGGAGCTTCTTGGTTGGTAAGTGCGAAGCAGGAATCGGCACTTTGATGGGAAAAATGTAGATGACTCATTCCTACAATTGGTTTTGATTGGTTATACCTACAAGTGGTTATTCTTACAAGTGGTTTAGAGGTTGCTTGACTGCTAACAGTGAATCAAGGACATTAAGTTGTACTTGATTTACTACATTTGATAAAATTGACAAGATGATGAACCATATCCCCGTACTTAAACAAGTGGTAAACTTACAAGTGGTAAAAACAAACTCATTTTTCGGAAAAATCATTTTGATTAAAACAAACTTAAGTGTTTTGAAATCTAAATGAGAAAATGGTTTGTGATAGGGGGAGTTCAGATTGTTTATGCCTAGTGAATGGCGAATTGAGGCGATTTGATATCGGTTGTCATGTTTCTGTATAGTTTGTTTTGAATTTTTTCTTCAAGTGGGTCAAGAGCTTAGATAGTTTTCAAATTTCTTTAATGTGTTTGCATTTTAGGGGGAGTAGAAAATTTCAGAAAATCCAAAAACATTAGAAAATTTGAAAAAGATAAAAACTGATAAAATTCAAAAAATGAGTTTCGTTGTGAAAAGAGGAAATGATAGTACATCAGTGGACTGTCACAACATGCTAAAGAATTGGAAAGTTAAAATGTGATAAACAATCTCACTGCGGATATGCCCGTAGGTTTTTACACATTTAGTAGATTGTGACGAGATATAAACCTAAAAATTCAGACTTGCTTATTCTGTGCGTAACAACATCTTGGAGATATAGGTAACCCCTGAAATCTTGTTTGAAAGGTCCCTTATTCTGAGATACTAGGTCTTTATGCTCAGTGATATCTGGGGTATTATCCCGGGACTTCTGCTGTATGGAAATACTGACCTAGTCCCCGGATAATGCTTTCCGCAAATGCTTGAAACATAGCATCGCCCTCAGCATGCTGATGAAATAATAAAATTGATAGTCGCTGCTGTTGAAATCAAAAAGATCCTCTAAAGGGGACACACCGAAAAGTCAAAGCCGTCATCTCTCTGCGTATACGGAAGTATCGACCTGAGCTCTCACGGCCCTCGCATCTAACCCCCTGAACAGATATCATCTGTGGTATACTCACCTGTAAGACTGAATATTGGCATCTGGATACGGGAGTATACTCAAGAAGTGGGACGCACGGATAAGTTCAAGTCAATAAAATATTAACATCGTATCTCGGATCAGTTGAACTTTGTGTGAAAATTTAAATGGACCAGTATACTGACAATCTAGGTGAATTGTTTAGAACTTAAAATGAAATAAGATTTTCAGTGATATGATCCGCTTAACGGTGTTGGTGACTTGTCTCAAAAACTGATATGATCCTCTTACACGAACTCACAAAAATATTGTTTGTAAATATTTCTTTTTTGTATTACATGTCTCGTTATTTCAAAATCCAAAAAGATTTTCAGTGTGTTTTAGCATAAAGTTTAAAAAATCCAAAAAGATTTTTGACAACTGATATTGAAAAGCTGATTTTCAAAATTCTGAGTGCTAAACATGATGAGTATAATTTGAGGGGGACTTAGCTTTAACACTGATTAGTTTTTTATCAAGCCTTCAAATGGTTCATCAGATTGATATGAAAAATCATTTTGTTTTGATTTTGAAAGAGAGTCTGAGTTAGTGCATGTGTTTATATGTTTGAAATATGTATGTGAGAGAAATTTACTTTGAGGTAGAGTATTTGCAGGATAAGATGTGCCAGGTTATTCATTCCTAAGATCCGAGCTAGATGAGAGCCAGGTTCCACTACCTGAGGACTCTGATTGGAGGTAGCCAGGCAATGATCTTGAGACATGAAGAGTCAGGCTGATTGATATTGAGAAGCTGTTAGATGGAAAGCCAGACAACGATCCTAAAGCTGATGATGCTGATGAACTGAAGAAATGCCAGCATATCACAAGGGGGAGTCTGAAGACTTGCAAGAAGAGAGTGAGAGAGTAAAGCCCAGAGACAGATCAAGACTGAAGATGCGAAGACTCGACACTTAAGACTCGTCAACATCTGAGGGGGAGTCTATTAGTGCATACATCTGTCGACTTCGTCTTGTATTGAGTCTTTGTCTTAGAATGTTAGATTAGGGCACATTGTACGAGATTTCCCGACATGTCCATATGTGGGAAACCACATGTTCATATGTGGGAAACCACATGTCCGTATGTGGGAAACCACTATGTTTGTATGTGGGAAACCACTATGTTCGTATGTGGGAAACCACTAGTTTCGCTTATATGAGCATATGGAGGTTTCGCTCATATGTACATGTGTCATAAAAGCGAAACCTCCAACTCTATATAAGGGTCCCATGAGCGAAATCATTTGTAACGTTCTTGTTTTCCATACCGAGGTGCTGCCGGTGTGAGATTTGGTTGTAAACGCTGTTATATCAATCAAAATTGTGATTTAAGTGAAGATCTATCTGTTTCTACGTCAGGTACTTGTTTTCCGCACCTGTATCTGATCAAAACTCCTCTGATAGACTCGTTCGGGTCAGAATTCGATCCTACAGAATCCCTTTTAACAAAAAAGAATCGGCTCTTCCATTGGGTGTCATTTTTTATGGTCTTGAGGATTGGGTAAGGATCACCAGGTTTGTGTTTGAACACAAAATGGTGTGAACCATGGCTCACAAGATTATACAACTCAGCCAGTTCCGACATTCCCATCTTTATGCCTTCCTGCTCAATGATGTTCTCTAAGGTATGCAGAACCCTCCACGTCATCGGCATGGCCTGGATATAGCACATACCGGTGAGTGCAAAGAAGGATTGGGTAAAGGCAGGGAAAGGATAGGAGAATCCTATCAGGAATGGGGTGAACGGAAAAGCAACCCAGGTGTCTGAGACAGAGTCGCTTCTTGCAGAAGAATCGAAAGGTTTGAATACAGCATCCGCCGGAAAACAATGGCGAATCCGGTCAATCTCCGAGTCGGTGAAGCGGCAGATTTCCTCTGAAGGATTTTTGATGATCCCTTGGCTTTTCAAGGAATCATCCTTCTTTGGATCCATCGCTGATGAGGATCGAAGAACCATTTTCGCCATGGGTTGTGATGAAAAAGAAGATTAGAGTAAGTAAATGAAGAGAGTTGGAGAAGAGAGATACCTGTGCCGATCTTGAATGAGGATTTAAAGGGAAGCATCGCTCGAATTTAAATGCAAATCGATCCTTATCTCTAACCTATATATAATGATGATTCTGCAGGTTGTCACTTCGGTGACGCATGATGTGTAACGACAAGTTCGATTCTAACGGCTATATTTCCGTCGGCTAGTTCATTGCAGATAAGATTAGAAAATATGACTCATTTAAGTGATATTTTATTCCTCATATTTTGGGGGCAATTGTTAGGGGTGGATTTTCTAAACCTAAGGATCATGGATCCTCAAGTGCAACCAGGATCACGGATCCTCAATTTTGTTTGAATTAAGGATCCTCAGAAGACGTTGCAGATATAAGGATCCAGGATCCTCATTGTTATCCTAACACTAACGGTTGTTTCCAATGTATTTAAGCTTGTTTTGCAGGAATGAATGAGTGGGACTTGGTCTTGCCGATATTCTTGGGGAATATGCTCTCAATATTCTGCACGTGCATAGCTTATTGACCGTTTTAGAAGTCATGGGTAGCTTGCACATTTAGCGGATAGTTTGTTATTTAGATTATTTCTATTTTTAAAGGGGATAACAGCTTGAATTAGAACAGTTAGCAACACACTTACACACTTGAAAAAGCTCTCGACAACTATTGGCGATTTCATACACATTACTCACTAGTGATCCTTGTATCAAGCTTGTTACTATCCCGAGTTGTAAATATCATTTGATTAAATATAGTTGGTGATCGGTAGTTTCCATCACCCGAGGTTTTTTATGCCGGAGATCAACTCTTGATCAAGGGCTTTTTCCTCGTATAAATCCTTGTGTCACTTGTTCATTTTGTTAACAAGTTGTTCATACATTCGCAATTCAATTCAAGCATCACACCTCACAAAAGAAGATTTGCTTGCATTATCCTAGTCTGATTTTTGACCAAAACATAACTCGTCACTTTTAGGATAGTGCTTATATAGGGTCGTAAGATAAGCGGTCTAAACAACCGCTTAGACTTTCGAACCCGACCTATTTGGTCGATCATTAGGATCCGACCAAACATATAATGTGACCTTAGTTATAAAGGGAATAACCTTACAAGGTTATACCTTATGGTCACTTCGTTTAGTTAGTTATATGATAGGTAGTTTATATGCCTTAGAAAAATGACCAAAATGGCCTTTTTCGCATAATTTCATTCTAAGCATATGTAACAAATATTTTGACGTCTAAACTAATTATATAACATAAATAGAGACGTTAAGGCATATAATACTTGTCATAGGACTAGTTAGGCATCTCGAACGCGCTTTTGCGCAAACAACGCGTTAAAGTGGCGTAAGCTACCTTAACAGGTTGTAATGGGTCGTAAGCACTTAGGATAAGTTTCGATTTAGAATGTAGGCTTTGTTAAACCATAGCACATGAGTTCCAACACTCATTTGGTTAACAAGACCTCATTCTGCCTGATCTTCCGATTTAGGTGTCGATTCCCTAACATAGTATCTGTTACCCTAGGAACCACTTCAACACTTGAACTCTTGGTCTTTTAAGCTTTGTTATACCCTTTGAATCGGGACTATACGCAACCCCAGGCGAGTACATAGTTCCCCTATTTTACCGTTTTCAAATGTTTTGGGGTGATTCATATGTGTAATCGATTGTTTTCAAAATGTATGGCATATATGTGTTCACTAAGTGCTGTTATGTGTCTTATTCCAATTATGCAAATGCAATGTTTTATCCTTAAGTGATCTACCTATCTTCATAGTTAGACTCATGTAGGATATTTGAAGTACAGTCTTAGAACTTCCTATCTTCATAGTAAGATTTTTAAGAAGTACTTTACAACTCGATGGTTGGTTTTTGTGTAGTTTGTTGGTGATTTAGATAACGAAACTAGATAATACAATAAGCACATGGTGGATACGCCGCTGATACTTCTTATACATAAGTGTGCTTATTGTATTACCTTTCGTGGCGTTATCCCGAATCACCATTAGGATTTAGGATTATTTTTTATTCAATAATTCAATGTGACAGAACCCAGAATCCTTATAGTATCTATCTATCTTTATAGGTTGATTCTTGTAGGATGTTTAGAGTACTAATATTGAAGCCCTTGTTTGGAATTCATTATGTACTTTAATGCATGATTGACTAGATAATGTGACAAGAACCTGATCCCTGTAGTATCTATCTATCTTCATAGTTAGATGTTTAGAGTACTAATATTGGAGCCCCTGTTTGGATTCATTATGTACTTTAATACATGGTTACAAGGTGGAACAAGTTGACGATTATGTGTTTATGTGGTAGTCGTGATTTAGATAACGAAACGGGTGTAATAAAATAAGAACATGGTGGATACGCCGATGGTACTTCCTATATATAAGTGTTCTTATTTTATTATTCTTGTAGGGTTATCTGGATCACTTTAGGATTTTGTGTATGATTGTTTCAATGTTCAATTATCCAAATCTTTATAGAATCTTCCATATCTCTATATGTTGAATTCTTAGAAAGATATCTGAAGTATTATCATGTCTCATTGATTTGATTTATTTAATACTTTCAGAAGTTTTGATTTATTTCAAAACAGTTATTATTAATCCTCGATTGGATTCCTAATAACATATTAACAAGTTTTTACAATGGTTTAATCGAGAATACAATATAAGGCATTAAATGACTTAGTAATAATCATATTGCCATATACAAACCTATTTTGTCACAAGTTTTCACAATTAAGATTTTGTAATACAATACCAAATGTTTTGCCCTTCACTTGGCTAATAAAACCTATGTATTCGCCGGCATTTTTATGCTGACTGTTTTCACATATGTTTTTGGTTTTCGACTGTATCAAGGATGCAACGCATAAGACTGCATTAGGGCCTTAGACTTCTAAAACAAAAGAACAATTACATGTATTCTTTGTTTGTAAAACGATGTTAATAATATTGAAACAATTTAGTACCAGTAGTTGTGAGCAATTTGTAACGTGACTCCCCGATATTTCCGCCGCGTGTTGTTGTATTACGCGATTGGGGTGTTACAGATTGGTATCAGAGCACTGGTTATAGGGAATTAGGTTATTAGCATGCCTTAAACCTAGTCTATAACCTTCGTAGGACCCATACGTGAGTAGACTTAGGACTTCTTTCCTAATCCTCATCCTTATTCGTGCCACAACTACTCCATGATTTACAAATCATGTAACCTTAGATGATTTATCCTAAAACCCTTACACTTTATGCCTTAGGGTATTCCTCAAAATGTTTTTCTCAAAACGTTTTCATTAAAATATTTTTCAAAATGTTTTCTCAAATGCTTTTGTTAAAAAATTTCACGACATGTTTATCTCAAACGATTTGTTTCAAAAGATTTCTTAAATGTTTTCTTCAAACGTTTTTCATCGAAATCTTGGGTTTTAATAATGTGAACACATGCAATCTGTAAGGGTGGATGCCTGTACCCCGAGTTTTTTTGTCTAAGGCTAGAGTGTTCGTATAAATCCGCATTTTCGGACTAGTCACTCTTACATGGGAACTCTTAGGGTGAGTGTCCACTTATAGGCTAAAGCATGTCTTCGTGAAGCATTATAAAAACCTATCCAACTTGAACCTACCAAATGATTTCTAAACGACCTTTGTAACCCTACTCATTCATGTTACGTTCGGTAGTGTGTTTGCTCTTCATGACAATCAAGGCATCCTTCTTTTCCCAATACCATTTCATCATATTACCTTCGGTGATATGTTTGATTCAACACAGTTGAAATGAACCTCATTTCATTTCACGACACTACGAAATCCTATTTTATTTTCAAAATACTACCTTTGTCCTTTAAAATTTTAAACTCTTACCATTTGGATGAGAATTTTCAAAATTTCAACACAAAGTTTCTTTATTTTAAAATTTTAATTTAAAAACATTTTGTCTTAAAAGCAATAAATTTTAACAGGTAAAGAATTTATGATACAAACCATTAACCCGGTTTGTATTCTCTCATCCAAAAATATTACAAGAATATATTTTCAAACAACTCTTGTTCCAAAATAATATCCACAACACCATATATTCTAAAGTACAAGAACAAGACTAATGAACAAGAGTTTACTAGATCAAAGTTTTCACAATACAATAATGTTACAAACTCATAAAAATTGAATAAATCTAACTTATTTGATTTTCTCTATAGCTGAACTTTCAAAATGCCTCCTCGAAGAGATGCACAACCTCAAACTCACGAAGAAATCGCAGCCCTTGTCACTCAGCAGATGGCTGTTGTGCTTCCGAACATAGAAACCCAGGTTCATCAGATATACAACAACAATAACAACAACAACAACAACGCCCAGTGTAATTTCAAGACCTTCAATTCAGCCAAACCGCTAAAATTTTCTTGGTCTGAAGGAGCAACCGCACTCTTACAATGGTTCGAAAGTATAGAAAGCACATTCCGCCATGTTCAGTGTCCTAATGAGCGCAAGGTAGATTTCGCTTCAAGTGTCTTTCAAAGGAGAGCACTCACTTGGTGGAATGGTATTATGAGAGACCGAGGTGCCGATGTAGCAATGGAACTGGCGTGGGAAGAATTTAAAGATCTTATGAAGAAATAATTCTGCCCACGAAGCGAAATAAGGGCACTTGAAAATGAGTTCTATTATCTAAAACAGGATAGTGGGGAAAACCGTGCCTACACTAACCGATTTGAACAATTAAGCCTACTTTGCCCCACTATGGTCACACCTTTGGATCAGGCCATTGAGAAATACATCGATGGTTTACCTAACCCTGTCCAAGATATTGTCACTGGCAGCCAACCTACAACGCTTAAGGAGGCTAAGGAATTAGCTGCTATCTTGACTGACTCCTAGGTTAGAAAAGGTAAATTATTTTGATAAGGAGGCAAGAAACAAGACACTGAATCTGTTAACGAGAATTCGAAAAGATCAAAGGCCGAATCTTCTAAGAGTTCTAGGAAGCGTAAGGCTTCAAAGAATTTTGCAATTCCTGCACCTGCTCCACTGAATTCATTACCCTTTAAGGGATTTTATCGTGGGAAACAACCTCGGTGCAATCTTTGCAATTATCATTATGCGTCAAATTCCCCTTGTTGCCAGTGTACAATTTGTGGTTTATTTGGACATCAAGCTGTGACCTGTCGTTTCCAGAACCAAGCGGCCCCTACTCAGACTCGCCCGAGAGCATGTTTCAATTGTGGAGATTTAAATCATTACAAGCGAAATTGCCCCAAGCTTGCCAATGCTAATGGACGAGTATTCAACGTCAACGAGGCTCAAGCTAATGATCAAGCACTTATGATCATTTGAACCTCTAAATTTTCCTGTTTATTTTCAAGAACAATGTACATATTTTAACTGTGTTTGTAATGACAATATAAATTTCAAGAAGTTTATTTTTATCTCTCCTATTCTATTTTCAATTTCAAATTTTAATGTGATTACACTATGTGTGATTTCAAATTACATGCTGATTTTGAGGATTCCTTTCTTTAGGAACTAAATCTTATAATATTAGCACAATATAAATTGCACTCCGGTGCTTTCGTACAAACGTGGTGACACGATCGATACGATACTATGAACAAGTTAATACTACTTTATGATCATAGCATTACATATATGATTTATTTATCTAATATGTATAGTACATGGTTGTAAATACAATTTGCTTCGTATGATGATTTAACGTACTTAGTTTGTTAAGTTAACATACCTAGCGCATAATTTGAAAACATTTTTTTTCTTGATATGCTTACATTATGATGATAATTAGTATATGTTGCATTCTACCTGTTTGGTTAAGTATGAAACATATATAAATATTTGTACTAGAATAAAATACCTACTACTAAATTTGTTGTATGCAAAATAAGTAGTGCTATCATTGCTAGTATGAAATGTGATTCGATTTGACAGATGTTATGTTATAACGATGTTTATTTGATTTAGACGATAGTTCGACCTTATTATCTGTTTACCCTTGTGATGCGTGTGTAGTGTAATATATTTTAGATGTATATTTTAAGCCCTTTTTACACTTTTAGCCAAGTTTTAAATTTATAAAACACGATATTTACTAACACTAAACACACATATGGGCAAGTGCACCCATTGTGGATGTAGTATAGTGTTGGTAAGATACCGAGGTCGTCCAAGGACACAAGAGCTTTTAGTACCGGTTTATCCTCAACGTCTAACCAAATCAAAATGTTAGAAAAGATTTTTAAACTAAGAAAATAAAACTAACTAAATGCTGAAAAATAAAAATAAAAATAAAAACAGATAGGCAAGATGAATCACTTGGATCCGACTCGTGAATTAGTATAACCTTTGATTATTTTCGCACTTTTGCACTTATTTAAGAGATTATCTTAGTTATTGTAGTAGGCCCCTCTTTTGAAGGCGACGTTACCCTCAACCTAGTAGTTTGAGTCAGCAAGGATACAATCCTAAAGGGTCGGATTATTGAAAGACAATGAATTAAGTTATTAATGCAAATTATTTTAGGCCCCTCTTTTGGAGGTGACGTTACCCTCGACTAAGTAGTCTGAGTCAGCAGGGATACAGTCCTAAATAGCCGAGTTATAGTATTAATAGTAGTTAACTTATGAGGGGTGTTGGGATTGAACCCTATCAGAGGAACAGATAATTAAAGCCAAAACTAGATCAGAGCAGTGGATTCTGAATAAGCAGATGCTGATATACAAATCTCTCCCCTTGAAAGTGATTACAACTACTGATGACCTCCTATCTGCTGATCTTGCTAAAACTGCTGACCCATAACTGCTGCTCAACTAAAGATCTGATGGAAGACCAAAGTCCTGCTGATTCAATCTACTGCCTTGAGTCAAGCACTGCTGATCCGGACAAGTGCTGCTGGGTTCA
Organism: Helianthus annuus; assembly: GCF_002127325.2. NCBI lineage: Eukaryota > Viridiplantae > Streptophyta > Magnoliopsida > Asterales > Asteraceae > Helianthus > Helianthus annuus. Next base: position 126,470,267 of record NC_035445.2, read on the forward strand.
CAGCAGTAGAAGGTTGCAGCAGCTGTTCTAAAGTCTGTTTTGTAATAGAACGTATTAGCAGTAGTTAACACAAGCAGTGTCTGTATAGATCAGAGGTTAGAGTTTGTTAGGAGGTTAGATGTCACTTCCATGGTGACGTCAGCAAAGATGCTCAGTAGTTTGCAAGTGCCTATATATAGTTCAGTACTTGGTACTGTTCTATTAGCTCTTTGCATAATTCGTCTTCTTTGCACGAACAAACTACTGAGCTCTGGCTGAGGGGGAGTTTGCATTCTTACATCAATCATTGTAATCGTAGTTGAAATAAATTCAATCTTTCGGTTCTCTGTGTAAAGATGTTTGATAAAAGTATTACTCTCGTTTGATTGTATGCAAAGTTTGTTTTCATTATAAATTCCGCTGCACACTCATCCATTTTCATCTTATTTTCAAACATAAAATACAATAAAAAACAAACTCAGATCCAACAATTGGTATCAGAGCTTGGACAGTCAAATTTGATTTAATAATCATTTTGACATAAATAGTTCAGCTCAAAACAGTTGATACTGATCGTTTGTTCGTCGTTGAAAAACAGAGTAAGGATTAATCACCATTAAAGTTGATTTCTCAGTACCTGTAAAACAACAAGAATGACGTCACAATCTCAGGACGATAAAAACAACATTGGTTCTCTTTTTAAACCACCTATGCTAAAAAGAAATGAGTACAACATCTGGCAGAGGAGGATGGGTCACATCCTCGCTCAACAAAGCACAGGTTGTTGGAAGTCTGTCATCTTTGGTCCTCATGTTCCTACAGTGCCAAGCGCTGAAGATGCTAAAAACAAGTTCCAAAATCTGTTGAAAATTATACTGAAATGGATTATCAAAAATTTGAACTAGATGCTAAAGCGTTTACTATCATAGCATCAGCGTTGCCCAACGAAATATATGCTGGATTGTTACATTGTGACAATGCCAAAGAGTTGTGGGACGCACTTAAGGAACAGTTTGGAGGTACCGAAGAAGTCATAGAAAACAATAGGGAAATCCTGAACCAATAGTATGAAACATTTTGTCATGTTAAAGGTGAATCACTGAAGCAACAATTTGAGCGTTTCAGTTGTCTCATCAGTGAACTGAGGCTTGTTAAAACCACTTTTACAAACTCAACTCAAAACAGCAGGTTCCTCAGGTCACTGCCAGAAAAATGAGATACAATAGCTTTTGTCACCCGAAATTCACCTGAGTTCAAGGATCTGACCTTGACCCAACTCCATGGTCAACTCCTGACCTACGAAAGGGAGTTGAACCAGAAAAGGAAGTTACAAGAGTCAGGGAAAACCGTTGATGATTATTCATTCGGTAACACTGCTCTTCTAGGTCAAGAAGAATCTGGTGGTAGTGGTATGGATCAGGGTTATGATTACTTCATTGACATAACTGCTGGTGCAAATTTTAACAACCCTGATCCTCACTCTACAGGTTATGCATTTACTGCAAATGAAAACCAGATGTCAGACAATTTAAGCTTTGAACTCAATGATCTACAGCATTTCGACCCAACTGATTTAGAGGAAATGGACATCCTGCACCAACTGGCCTTGCTAAGTGTTAGAACTAGCAAGTTTTATAAAAGAACAGGGCGAAAATTCCCAGGGTTGCATGGGAATCTAAGGGTTGGGTTGGATAAATCGAAAATCAAGTGTTATAAATGTAACAGGTTAGGACATTTTGCTAGAGAGTGTAGGAGTCAAACAACTGGTCCCATAATCACTCACCCTAGTTCAAATCCTAGACCTCAAAATCAAAACACTGTGCACTATGCCCAATATGCCCCAGCAGCACATGTGAACACTGCTCACTATGCTGTTGCTCCTGTGCCAGTGCATTATGTCCCAACAGCTGCTCCACAGATCCAATATATTCAAACCCCTGCTCCCCAGGCACAAGTGCAACCTGCACCACAACCCACTGCTCCATTAGCAAAACAACCAGATCAACAAAGTTTCTTTACTCAAGAATTTGTTGACTGGAGCAGTATGCCTGAAGACCTCAGTGATGAAAATTTTGCACTCTATGCTTCTAATGTTTCTTCTCATGATGAATTTTGTTTGATGGCATTAGAGTCAATACAGGAGGGGGTTGAATCTGAAGAGGAACAGCTGGCCTCTGAAACAGTGGATGAGGTGATTGAAGAAGTGGTCACTGCTGTGGCAAATGAAGTACTGTTGGAAGAAAGTTCAGGCACCCTGATTGAACCAATGACAGATCCATGGTCTGAAGAAGAAAAGACAGGTGAGATAGAAGAGATAGCTGAAGATGAGGAAAATCCTAAATGTGATTGTGCAATGATGGCTGCTGCAAAGGTATCATCTCAAGTTCTTGAAAAACTGTGTTCTGACAATTGCATTATTGCTTTTGCTAACATCAAAGAGGTGAATGAAAACCTTCGTGATAAAATCTTATCTGATGAAGTCATATTTGAAAGGTCTCTAAAAGAACTTAAAAACAAATTGGCTGAAAAAGAGAAAGAGATTTGCAGCATCAAAGAAGAGCAAAGCATAACTAAAACCCAACTTCAAACCCTGGTAGAAAAATACCAAGGTTGCAAAAAGGAGTTAGAATCCACCCAGATCACATGTGAGAGATGGGTGGAATCTTGCAAAGGGTATGAAGTTATGCTTGAGAAACAGATAAAAAGCAATGTGAAATTTGGGGTTGGTTATAGAAAACATGATGATGAAAACACTGCTTTTGGAAAATCTGTTTCAACCACTGATGTAACTGCTGAGTTCATCCCCACAAACAAGAATCGCCAAGAAGTGAAAATCACTGACAAACATGGTAACAAAATCACACTTGACAGACCAATGGGCCCCTCTGTTTTTGAGGAGATTGAAAATCATCAATTTAAACCAAGATGGTCTGATGAGTGTGATATTCTTGAAAATTTCAAGCCAATGGACTTTACATCAACTGATGGTGTTAAAGCTCCAAAAGCTAAAGTCATTCCTCTTAAGGACATCCCAGCAGTGGTTAAAACCTCTGCTGCAAAGGAGTCTGAAAAGAGAAAGAAGAAAGAAAAAATTGATAACCTGTTTTGTGAATTCTGTGAGAAAAGAAACCATCTAACAAAAGATTGTTTCCACTTAAAAGCTTATGATATAAACAAAACAAGTGTCATAGTTTCAGCTGAAAGCTGCATTGTTTGTGGTAAAACAAACCACAAAACTCAAGCATGTGTGTATCTCAAAAACTTTGATATCAAGAAGAATGAGTACCTTGCTAAAACATCCTTGAGTCCATCAGTATCACCATCAGTCAAATTCACAAAGAAACAACCACTGTTTGTGCCAGTTCAAACAGCTGTCACAAAACAGCTTAACCAAACATCTGTCAAAAGAGATGTTCAGGTTACTGATGCACCTCCTGCCAATCAGTTCAGAAAAGGCAAGGAAAAACAGTCTTACCAAAGGATTCCACACGTTTATGAGGTCTACAAAAAGCCCTCTAAACCCAGAGTGAATAGGCATCCTTTTGGGTATCAGTAGGTGATTGGGCAAGACCCCCAACAGCGGTTAGCAAGAAACAGTACTAAAACTGTCCAAACCCCTGACTTAACCACTGCTCATCACACTGCACCCATACCAGACATTGCTGAATCCCATCCAAAGCCCTGTTGGCTTTGGAGTCCTTAATGAACTAATCCTTTTACTTCATGTGTAGGGAGCTTCTGCATGCTTTGATAGAATGTGGTATGTAGATATTGGAGGCTCCAGGCACATGACAGGATGTAAAGCCTTCCTCAAAGACTTTAAAATCCATGGAGGGGGTGATATATCCTTTGGAAATAATAGTAAAGGGAAAGTTCTGGGGTCTGGAACAGTGCAATCTGGTAATGTAAAATTTGAAAATGTCAATCTAATAGACAATCTGAAATTCAACCTTCTGAGTGTATCTCAAATGAGTGACAAAGGGTTTGGGTCATTCTTCACAAAAGACTATTGTAGGATTGTTGGACCAGAAATGGTCAAAAGGATTGAAGCAATAATCAAAAATGGTCAAACTAAACTTGTTGCTCAAAGAAGTGGCAATGTTTATGTTGTTGACATGTCAAAAGAGTGTCCCAGAGCTGATGCCTGTCTGTTCTCAACTGCCTCTAACAAAGAGACAGAACTTTGGCACATAAGATTGGGGCACACAAATCTTAAGACAATAACTGAAATTTCAAAAAATGGTTTGGTGAGAGGCCTACCACAAAAATTGTTTTCATGTCCTGAACATTGCATTTCCTGTTTAAAAGGAAAACAGCATAAAAGTTCTTACAAGTCCATTGAAGAGTCCAAAACAACCCAGTGTTTGCAAATGCTACACATGGATTTGTTTGGCCCAGTTCAAGTCATGAGCCTCAAAAAGAAAAGATATTGTTTGGTTATAGTTGATGACTTTTCTAGGTTTACATGGACTTTCTTTTTGCACTCTAAAGATGAAACTGCAGGCATTTTGCAAGACTTTGTGACAGGTTGAAAAGCAATTTGACCTTCCAGTAAAAAGCTTTAGGAGTGACAATGGCACAGAATTTAAAAATAAGGAGTTGGATGCCTTCTGTGTGAAGAAAGGGATTGTAAGGCAGTACAGCATCCCTAGAACACCAGAGCAAAATGGGGTGGTTGAAAGAAAGAACAGAACCTTGATTGAGGCTGCCAGAACTATGCTTGCAGATTCAGGTTTGCCATTAACTTTCTAGGCAGAGGCAGTAAACACTGCTTGCTATGTCCAGAATAGAGTTTTAATAAACCCCAGGCACAAAAAGACTGCCTATGAAATTCTGTATAAAATCAAACCACTAATCTCATACTTCAAAGTGTTTGGCTGCCCATGCTTTATTTTGAACTTAAAAGATTCCACTTCAAAATTTGCAGCCAAAATTGATTGTGGTTATTTTCTGGGATACTCAACCACTGCCAAGGCCTACAAAGTGTTCAATGCACGGACCAAGGTAACTTTGGATGTAAAGTTCAATGAGCTTTCATCAATGAAAATCCCAGCAAATCCTGCTGATCTGTTTGATCTTGAAAAATTCACTTTTGAAAATACTACTATCAAGACTAACAGTGCAGGTCCATCAGAGGATACATCACCAGACTATGGGTATGAAATCATCATCCCTCAAAGGTCTGCCACAAATGGAAAAGCATTAGTTGTTCAAAACAGCTGTCAAAGCTCAACCACTGCTACCTCAACAGTTGTTGAACAAAGTAGCCCATCTACCACTGCTTCCACATCCTCAAACACTGCTGACAAAAGTCCTCAAACAGTGGATAAAAGTCAGCAGTGGTCCACTCCTTACCACCCATTCCACCACCTTTGGAAGCCACTGCTGGGTCATCAAAGTCACCAGCAGTGGTTAGCTCAGATGATACACATTTGCAGCCCTCACCAAAAAATGCCATCATACCATACCAAGGAGATTTAATCTTCTTGAGATTTTATCCACCTGATCAAATCATTGGCAACATCAATGAAGGGGTGCTCACAAGAAGCCAAACCCAAAACATTTGTCTTTTTGCTGGCTTTCTATCACTCCATCAGCCAGTCAAGTACCAAGAGGCACTAAAAGACAACAGCTGGGTAGAAGCCATGCAAGAGGAGCTCCAACAGTTTAAAAGACAACAAGTATGGGAGCTTGTACCACTGCCAAAAGAGGTTAGTCCCATTGGCACAAAGTGGGTCTTCAAGAACAAAACAGATGAAAGGGGCATTGTTGTCAAGAACAAAGCCAGGCTTGTGGTTCAAGGTTACAGACAGGAAGAGGGGATTGATTATGATGAAACATTCGCCCCTGTTGCAAGACTGGAAGCTATCAGACTGTTCCTGGCCTTTACTGTCAACCACAACATGAAGGTGTTTCAGATGGATATCAAAAGTGCTTTCCTCTATGGTACATTGCAAGAAGAGGTGTATGTATGTCAACCTCCAGGCTTTGAGGATCCATTTTATCCTGATCATGTCTACAGGCTAAACAAAGCCTTGTATGGCCTGAAACAAGCACCAAGAGCCTGGTATGAAACTCTTTCCAACTTTCTACTCTCAAATGGTTTCAAAAGAGGTACCATTGATAAAACACTGTTTCTTAAATGGAGAGGGAAAGATTTAATGATTGTCCAAATTTATGTGGATGACATTATTTTTGGAAGCACATGTACCAAAATGTGTGAAGAGTTTGAAATGAGTGCAATGGGTGAGCTGAGTTTGAAATGAGTGCAATGGGTGAGCTGCAATGCTTTATTGGTCTCCAAGTACAGCAATTGCAAAATGGAACCTTCATTCATCAAAGCAAATATGCTAAAGAACTTTTAACCAAATTTGATATGAATGATTGTAAACCATGCAGCACACCCATAGCCACAAATAAGCTGGTCATGTCTGATGAAAAGGATGAGCTGATTGACCAAACACTTTATAGAAGCATGATTGGGTCCTTATTGTACCTAACTGCATCTAGACCAGACATCATGTTTGCAACATGTGTCTGTGCAAGAAGTCAATCAGCTCCCAGAAAATCAAATCTCATTGCTGTAAAAAGGATTCTCAGATACATAAAAGGTGCTCCCACACTTGGTATCTGGTATCCAGCTAATGGGAATATCAAGCTTTCAGGTTTTTCAGACAGTGACTTTGCGGGATGTCACACCACAAGGAAGTCCACTTCAGGAGGGTGCCAGTTTCTAGGTGATTGCTTAGTCTCTTGGCAAAGCAAAAAGCAAGCAGCAGTTTCAACATCCACTGCTGAGGCTGAATACATTGCTGCTGCAAGCTGTACAGCCCAACTCCTATGGCTTCAAAATCAGTTGCTGGATTTTGGTATCACTGCCTTAAAGACACCACTCATCTTGGATAGCCAGGCAGCAGAAAATATCATCAAAAATCCAGTTTCCCATTCTACCACAAAACACATCGATATCAGACATCACTTTGTGAAGGATTGCTATGAAAAAGGTTTGATTTCTCTGCATCATGTCCCTACTAAAGACCAGCTGGCAGATGTGCTCACAAAAGCACTTGATACAGCCACTTTTGAAAGCTTGGTCTCTAGGATTGGGATGCTAAACATGGAATAACAAGCAACATCTTGTTTTTCTATGAATAAAAGCAACAAAATGTTTTCAGAAAATCAAAAATCCATCCTTAAAAATAGCTAAAAATGAAAATTTCATTAAAATCCTTAAAAGTCTGCCATAACCACTGATTGTTCAAAAGTCTGCTCTACTTCAAAACGCCTGCCCACTGCTGAAAGGCAACCTCTGTTCTCTCATTTGTTGATAACCTCTGTTGTTCAAAAGCAGTGTCTTATCCACTGATATGCTATCCACTGATAGTGAAAATCATCCACTGCCCCCTTTCCACTGCTTTCATCAGTTGCTTTCACCAAAAGTACTGTCCTTCATTTTCACCAGTGGTTGTCACGTGGGCAGTACATAGCAGTCAGACCTTTTGTAACGGCTGCCACGTCAGCATTCATTCTCTTTCCTATAAAATTCCCCACTCACCACCAAAACAGGGTTTTACTGTCGAATTGAATTCTTGAAAATTCTCTTCTCAAAGCAGTTTTTCTTCTCATCTCTCACAAATTTCTTCGATCGTTCGTTTCAAAAATGACAAAATCGAAGTCATCTACAAAACCCACATCAAAATCATCGAAAACAGCCTCTCAAAAGGCAACTTCCACTGAAATTCCATACAAAAAGTATCACAATCTTCTGGGTCTTCTCACAAAACCAGGAACCACAGATGTTTTCGATTCCATTATTACCATCATGGCAAAGTCAAAGTACAAAACTTTGCTCACCACCGATGCACCAATCTATTTGGCGACCCAAAGGGAGTTTTGGAAAAATGCAACCCTTGAAAAACAAGGAGACATTGCAACCACCATTCACTCTTCTATAAAGGGTAAAACTGTCCAAATCTCGCCACAATCCATCTCCGAAGTCTTTCAACTCGATGATCAGGCAGGTAAAACTTCCTTCACTAAAAACGAGTTGCACACTGACTTCATTGAAAGAGGGTATGAAGCCACCATGATGAAGAAACTGACCTTAGAAAAAGGTTATTTTCCTCGTGCACCCAGATTCCTATTTCATACCCTCCTACTGTGTGTTTCAAACAAAACCACTTCTTTTAATGAGATCCCTATAAAGATTCAAAATCTGGGATATGCAATTCTTCAAGAAGAAAATTATAACTATTCTCGGGAAATCTTTAAAGATTTGGTTAATAATGTTGAAACCAAATCATTCTTACTGTTTCCAAGGTTTTTAAGTTACTATTTTGAAAAGAAATTCAGTAAGGATGATTTAGCTTTAATAAACCAAGGTGAAATAACTGCAATAAACTGCCTAACATCTGAAACTTTTTCACGAATGTTAGCACCTTGCAAAACACAAGCAGGGGTACCTGAGCAGAATTTAGCAGCTACCACTGCTCCTCAGGTATCTGCTGCTGAGCCTACTGCTCTAGGTGATCAAAGCAGCAGACCAACTGTTTTGAAACCCACACCTACAAAACCCAAAAAGCTTTACAAAAAGAAAAATCAAAACCCCCAAACCAACCAAAACGGCATCTCTGGAGGATGAGATACCAGAGTTAATGCCTGTGACAACACAAATGTCACAAGAAACCACTGCTGCTTCTTCCTCACAGCAGTTGGTACAAATATCTCAACCCATAACCATAACTCCTCCTGCCTCTTCACAAAAAGAACAGGTTGTACACAAAGGGCCACCACATTATGATGCTCTGGATACACTCATTTCCATCATCCACAGCTCAATGCCCAGAGCAAATCCATTTTCTACACCCACCATCACATCCTCAATTCCACCAAAAACACAACTGCTGTTGGATGCAATTGATTTGAACCAGGCATTACTCAGTCCTTCTCAATCACCTACCAATGAGAATATACCTCAACAAATGACTGAGCCTGCTGTATCATTCTTTGCTAACCCACCAACACAACCTAAGGAGGTTACACCCATTGAGTGTAACACTCAGATTATAATACCCGTTTTTAACAGCAAGTAAACCTTACAAATTATACCAAAAATAGAGTTTACCAAAATTTTTCAAGGTTCAAGACCCATTTAATACAATGTTTACATGTTTAACCTACTAACGATATTCAAATTAAACTATTATTGTCTACATAGATACAAAACAAGGATTAAGTGCGGAAGCGTAATATTAGGTGTTCGGTTTGACTCGATTGCTTGATCATCATCCTTCACTTGAGTACCTGAAAACTAACATTTTAAACAAGCATTAGCCTTATCGTTCTTGGAAATTTACGTTTTCGAATCAGGTCCGAACACTTGTTCAAGAAAATGAATAAAACAATTTTATCAAACAGGGCTCCACCGTAACTTACGGTGATACCGTAAGTTACGGTGGCTTCTGGACATTTGGGAACCTACCGTAACTCAGTAGGATTCCACCGTAACAGGATTGCAGGCCACCGTAAATTACGGTACTACCGTAATTTACGGTAAGCCCTGCACAAAACTCCCTTGTTTCAAATGCAGTTTTTGCTGATTCTTTTATGCTTCGAAACAGCTTAACTTCGCATAATGTGTTAAGCGACTTGGCTAATTTTCCATACTTGTATTTGGCTTATAATATTACTCAACTATTTCTTAAGCGGGCATGTCTACGGAATCAACTTACACTCTAAATTACAAGACTTTTAGTTAATTGTTTGTACTATGATCATGCATCCAATCCCAACCTTAACTCCTATAATAAGAACAAGGCTTTTAATTTTGATATTGGTGTTCGCTGCACGGCTTACACCTCATGTAATATATACATTATATCATAGAGTCATGCTTCGTGTTTGTTACCAAAACTTGTTTGACCCGTTTGGGTGTTAAACTTACACTCCATTACGGATATGTAAGGTTTCATGCTTTTTCGCTTGTTTTGACCCATTTACTTGTTTAAGAAGCACAATCACTTTCGTGACTCAATGTTCTATCCTATTTGCCATGCTTTTCACTATAACATAAGAGCGGTAATTAACCTTAATGTAATGAAGCAATAGATTCGTACCTTTAGAGCGCGTCTTTTCCTCGTGAATTCCCTCCGGCTTGTCCGCTAGATGAACCGGACTCTTTGCCTAGAAAATTCAGTTTTTACAACATGTTTAGAACTCTTTTTATGACCACAATCACATCATTATGGACCATTATCAAATCTGCGTTTTTATCCAAATTTCACATTTAAATCCCCACTTACGCATTTCTACAAACACCTAGTGGGTCAGATTTTTCTACATTCATAAACTAGTTCATGACTTGCGATTCAACATCTAAATTCACTATAATAGTAATTTTTGCATGCATTTTGACATCATCTTTTCAGAACTTATTTCCTAATTTCAGATTATGCAAAAACAAGAGTTATAATTTCAGCATTAAACAAGCTTCTTGAAGTTCTCTAATCACCTACAATGGTGATTGTGAAATCCTACAAGTCCTATACAAGGTCATGTCATGAAATCATCTAGGGCTTGTTTCTAATCCTCATAACCCTTCTAATTTCACCCATGCATCAGTAATCAAGCTGAATTTTTCATATTTCACATTTAACCTAGAGTTTGTGATGCAACAAAATTACTAAATTTTACATACCTTTTGATCCTTACAACGAGGTGTCCACTAATATGTGTTTAGAATTCGATTTGGAACTGAATTGGGGCTTCAATTTGCAGATTTCTAGCAAGAAGTTAGGGCTTGGAGAAAGCCCTGGTCGCCCCTTTCCTCTTGATCGACCAGACACACCCACAAATGGTGTGTTTGGTGAATTTTGTTACTATTAGGCCCTAACTTTCATTCTTTGACAATTTCAGTCCCTCACTTATCATTTCTTTTTAAATACTAGAGTTTTAACCAAGTGTGGGTTATTTTCAAGACTTGTAAATTTTAACTAGGTTAAAATTTCTACATGGTTATTTCTTGTTTATGAAATCCTTAAATTTCTTATATAAAGATTTATATTTTCGGGGTGTTACAAGTCCACCCCCCTTAAAAGGGGTTTCGTCCCCGAAACCGAATTACGTACCAAATAATGTCGGGTGTAGACGTCGCATTTCCTCTTCGGATTCCCAAGTAGTGTCTGACCCTTTTCTGTGCTCCCATCTGACCTTGACTTGGGTTATCATTTTGTTCCTCAAACTTTTCTCCTAACGATCTAAAATCGCAATTGGTTTTACTGCATAGTTGAGGCTGTTATCCACTTCGATATCGTCGTAGTGGATATGAGCAGTTTCGTCGGCCAAACATTTTCGAAGATGTGATACGTGGAATGTGCTATGAATTCCACTCAACTCTTCGGGTAATTCAATTCGATAAGCTACTTTACCAACCTGTTCAACGATTCTAAATGGCCCAATAAATCTTGGGCTTAACTTTCCCCTTTTTCTGAATCTAATAATACCCTTCCATGGGGAGACTTTTAGCATGACCATATCGCCGACCTGAAATTCAATTGGCCTATTCCTTTTATCCGCATATGCCTTTTGCCGGTCTTGAGCCGCTTTCAAGTGTGCCCGAACTATGTTGATTTTCGCATTTGTAGTTCGGATTATATCGGCAGGTGCTAGCCCCCGCGGACCCACTTCTCCCCAACATACTGGGGTCCGACATTTTCTGCCATATAATAGCTCATACGGGGCCATTTTAATACTCGCGTGATAGCTATTGTTATATGCAAATTCGACCAAGGGTAAATGGACATCCCAACTACCTCCAAAGTCAATAATGCAAGCCCGCAGCATATCTCCCAACGTTTGTATTGTCCTTTCGCTCTGCCCATCCATTTGTGGATGGTAAGCAGTGCTAAGGAACAATTTAGTTCCCATCTGTTCTTGGAATTCACGCCAGAATTTCGAAGTAAACCGAGTATCTCTGTCTGACACAATGGATATCGGTACCCCATGCCTTGCTATGATTTCATTGGTGTATACCTCCGACATTTTCTCAGATGTATAAGTCTCACGAATCGGAATAAAGTGAGCACTTTTAGTTAACCTATCCACGACTACCCAAATAGCATCAAAACCACGACTTGTTTTAGGCAGTTTGGTCAATAGGTCCATCGTAATTTGCTCCCATTTCCAAACCGGGATTTCTAACGGTTGAAGTTTACCATATGGTTTTTGGTGTTCCGCCTTGACTTGTAGGCACGTCAAACACTTTTCCACGTATTTCACGGTGTCCCGCTTCATTCCGGGCCACCAATAGTTTTGCTTCAAGTCATGATACATCTTGGTTGCTCCCGGGTGAATGGAATAACGGGATTTATGAGCTTCATCAAGTAGAAGCTTCTTAACCCCACATGTGTTAGGGACCCAGATTCTATTAAAACGAGTCTTAAGGCCGTGACTGCCCACCTCAGGGTCTTTAACTTGGCCGATAATTCTTTCCTTTTTCCAGTTTTCCGCCTTTACAGCTTCATCCTGTGCTTCTCGAATTCGTTCTAGTAAACTTGAAGTCACAACCAGTTGCATTGATCGTACCCGTATCGGGGTATAATCTGTTTTGCGGCTCAGCGCATCGGCCACTACATTGGCCTTACCGGGGTGGTAATGTATTTCGCAATCGAAGTCTTTGACGGTTTCCAACCACCATCTTTGCCGCATGTTTAATTCCTTCTGGTCGAAGAAATATTTCAAACTTTTATGGTCGGTAAAGATTGTAAACTTTACTCCGTACAAGTAATGTCTCCATATCTTTAAGGCAAACACCACCGCCGCTAATTCTAAGTCGTGAACCGGATATTTACTTTCATGAATCTTCAATTGCCTCGAGGCATAGGCGATGACCTTGCCTCGTTGCATTAACACACACCCGAACCCCAATTGAGAAGCGTCCGAGTAAACCACCATGTCGTCAGTCCCTTCCGTTAATGCTAGCACCGGAGCGTGGGTCAACTTTTCCTTGAGCGTTTGGAAAGCTTCCTCTTGCTTTACGCCCCACACGAACTTTTCCTCTTTACGAGTTAATTTGGTCAATGGCAAGGCAATTTTGGAGAAATCCTGTATGAATCTCCGATAATATCCCGCAAGCCCTAAAAAGCTTCGGATTTCCGAAGGATTTCTTGGAGGGCTCCATTTCGACACAGCTTCTATCTTTGACGGATCTACTAGTACTCCATCAACACTAATGAGATGCCCAAGAAACTGTACTTCCCGTAACCAGAAAGCACACTTCGTGAATTTTGCATATAGCTTTTCTCGTCTAAGTGTGTCTAATACTTCCCACAAATGACACACGTGCTCGGCTTCACTTTTCGAATATACCAAAATGTCGTCGATAAATACAATTACCGACTTATCTAGCATGGATTTGCAAACCCGGTTCATGAGGTCCATGAAGGCCGCGGGTGCATTTGTCAATCCGAAGTGCATTACAAGGAATTCATAATGCCCGTATCTCGTACGGAAAGCCGTCTTTGGTACGTCCTCCTCCTTGACTTTCAATTGGTGATAACCGGATCGGAGATCAATTTTGGAAAACCAACTTGCTCCTTGTAGTTGGTCAAACAAATCATCAATTCTTGGGAGCGGGTATCGATTCTTCACCGTGAGTTTGTTTAACTCTCGGTAATCAATACACATGCGCAAACTGCCATCCTTCTTTTTCACGAATAAGACTGGTGCGCCCCACGGGGACACACTCGGTCGAATAAACCCCTTGTCAAGAAATTCCTGAATTTGAGACATTAATTCTTGTAACTCCGATGGCGCAAGCCGGTATGGCGCCTTCGCCACAGGTTTCGCGCCCGGAATCAACTCGATTCCGAACTCTACCTCCCGTTCTGGCGGTATCCCCGGTAGTCCTTCCAGGAACACGTCTTCATAATCTCGCACGACCGGTACATCCCCAATTTTGAGGAGCTCTTTTTCCGTTTCGCTTGCATATACCATAAAGGCCTTGCATCCATGTTTCATGAGTTTATGAGCTTCTAGCATTGTGCATATCACCGGGTTACCTCCCTTTTCTCCGTATAACGTAACTTGCTTTCCGCTAGGAGACGTTAGTTTTATTTCCTTTCGGAAACAAACCACTTTTGCGTGGTAACGGGATAGCCAATCCATTCCCACTACCACTTGAAATTCTCCCATCGACATCGGGATCAAGTCTATTGCGTATTCCTCGTCATCAATGTTTATCGTACAGTTTTCACATACATCGCAAACAATAAAGCTTTTGTTATTACCTATCTCTACTTCTAAAGGCATAGGTAATTTCGTTAGAACAAATGAAGGGTGCCGAATAAACCCATATGAAACAAAGGATTTATTCGCACCAGTATCAAATAGCACATGTGCAGGAATTGAATTTACAGTGAATATACCTGAGACCACGTCAGGTTCGACCTTCGCTTCAGCAGCGGTCAATTGGAAAGATCTTGCTTTGGCTTTTGAGGCTTCACCTTTCGAGTCTTGCCCTTCTTTCTTTCCTGCCAGTTCTGGGCACTCCGATCTTTTGTGACCCGTTCGGTAACAGTTGTAACAAACGGTCACTTTTTCCGGGCATGATATAGCCATATGTCCCGTTTTTCGACATATGGGACAAGGCTTATCTTTGAAGCGACATTCACCCTTATGATTCTTGCCACAGATTTTGCAACTTGGTGTACCGCCCTTTGTATCTGATTTCTTTGTCGTTTCATTTGTTCTTGCTTTCTTGGTAGGGCTTGGATTTATGTCTTGTGCCCTTCGTTCACCCCGCTCTATACTCTTTTTCAGCTCAATCTCCCTTTCCCGAGCGGCATTGACAATCTCGGTAAGGGTCTCGTACTTTGAAGGGGTTATGAACTCCCTATATTCTACGCTTAGCATGTTATGGTAGTAATAAACCTTCTGCTCTTCGTTCGTTATCAGATCGTAACAGAACTTCATTTTGTCCATAAACATCCCCGTGATCTTGTCTATGGATTCACCCTTGTGTCTGAGTTGCATGAACTCTTCCTTGATCTTGTTTATGACCGCTTTGGGACTATGGTGTTTAAGAAACGGCGTCTTAAACTCCTCCCATGTCATGGCCTTGGCCGCTTCGCTTCCAATCTCCTTCTTTTTATTATCCCACCAGTCTTTCGCTTGACCTCTTAATTGACCCGTACCATAAGCTACGTAGTCATTCTCATCGCAGTGAGTTCTCTCGAATACTCCCTCGATATCGCCTATCCATCGTTGACACACGATTGGATCAACCTCCCCATTATATATAGGTGGTTTACAAGCTATGAATTCCTTGTATGAACAAGGCTTTCGTTCCCCAGATTTTTCCTTTGCTAGATTCGAATTATCTTCTAGCTTCTTGATTCTCTCTTCTACTACTGATAAAACCGTATTTTGGATTTTATCAATGAAGTTCGATAAACTGTTTTCGATCGCCTTCCCAACCTCCTCGGCAATCACTATTCTCATTTGTTCGGTGACTCTTGGCACCGCATCATTATCACCTCCGCCCGCCATCTTTGATACTGAAATGTTTACATACATTGTTAAACATTTCATTTATAACACATGTTTTACTTGTTTTAATTTGATCAAGTTCGTGACTTGACTCAATCATTCTTGTTTCATGCCTTTCTTGTGTTTGAGTGTGTTTACACACTCTTGATTCTATTGTTCTTGTTTCATGCTTTTCTTGTGTTTGAGTGTGTTTACACACTCTTTTCCATGCATATTTGTTCGTGATTTAATTCTATACTTCTTTAATTTTACTTAAGCAATTACTCTTACCGGATGTTGATCAAGCTTGAACCGAACACTTATTGGCAACCTTAAGCTCTGATTACCAACTTGTAACACTCGGATTATAATACCCATTTTTAACAGCAAGTAAACCTTACAAATTATACCAAAAATAGAGTTTACCAAAATTTTTCAAGGTTCAACACCCATTTAATACAATGTTTACATGTTTAACCTACTAACGATATTCAAATTAAACTATTATTGTCTACATAGATACAAAACAAGGATTAAGTGCGGAAGCGTAATATTAGGTGTTCGGTTCGACTTGATTGCTTGATCATCATCCTTCACTTGAGTACCTGAAAACTAACATTTTAAACAAGCATTAGCCTTATCGTTCTTGGAAATTTACGTTTTCGAATCAGGTCCGAACACTTGTTCAAGAAAATGAATAAAACAATTTTATCAAACAGGGCTCCACCGTAACTTACGGTGATACCGTAAGTTACGGTGGCTTCTGGACATTTGGGAACCTACCGTAACTCAGTAGGATTCCACCGTAACAGGATTGCAGGCCACCATAAATTACGGTACTACCGTAATGTACGGTAAGCCCTGCACAAAACTCCCTTGTTTCAAATGCAGTTTTTGCTGATTCTTTTATGCTTCGAAACAGCTTAACTTCGCATAATGTGTTAAGCGACTGGGCTAATTTTCCATACTTGTATTTGGCTTATAATATTACTCAACTATTTCTTAAGCGGGCATGTCTACGGAATCAACTTACACTCTAAATTACAAGACTTTTAGTTAATTGTTTGTACTATGATCATGCATCCAATCCCAACCTTAACTCCTATAGTAAGAACAAGGCTTTTAATTTTGATATTGGTGTTCGCTACACGGCTTACACCTCATGTAATATATACATTATATAATAGAGTCATGCTTCGTGTTTATTACCAAAACTTGTTTGACCCGTTTGGGTGTTAAACTTACACTCCATTACGGATATGTAAGGTTTCATGCTTTTTCGCTTGTTTTGACCCATTTACTTGTTTAAGAAGCACAATCACTTTCGTGACTCAATGTTCTATCCTATTTGCCATGCTTTTCACTATAACATAAGAGCGGTAATTAACCTTAATGTAACGAAGCAATAGATTCGTACCTTTAAAGCGCGTCTTTTCCTCGTGAATTCCCTCCGGCTTGTCCGCTAGATGAACCGGACTCTTTGCCTAGAAAATTCAGTTTTTACAACATGTTTAGAACTCTTTTTATGACCACAATCACATCATTATGGACCATTATCAAATCTGCGTTTTTATCCAAATTTCACATTTAAATCCCCACTTACGCATTTCTACAAACACCTAGTGGGTCAGATTTTTCTACATTCATAAACTAGTTCATGACTTTCGATTCAACATCTAAATTCACTATAATAGTAATTTTTGCATGCATTTTTACATCATCTTTTCAGAACTTATTTCCTAATTTCAGATTATGCAAAAACAAGAGTTATAATTTCAGCATTAAACAAGCTTCTTGAAGTTCTCTAATCACCTACAATGGTGATTGTGAAATCCTACAAGTCCTATACAAGGTCATGTCATGAAATCATCTAGGGCTTGTTTCTAATCCTCATAACCCTTCTAATTTCACCCATGCATCAGTAATCAAGCTGAATTTTTCATGTTTCACATTTAACCTAGAATTTGTGATGCAACAAAATTACTAAATTTTACATACCTTTTGATCCTTACAACGAGGTGTCCACTAATATGTGTTTAGAATTCGATTTGGAACTGAATTGGGGCTTCAATTTGCAGATTTCTAGCAAGAAGTTAGGGCTTGGAGAAAGCCCTGGTCGCCCCTTTCCTCTTGATCGACCAGACACACCCACAAATGGTGTGTTTGGTGAATTTTGTTACTATTAGGCCCTAACTTTCATTCTTTGACAATTTCAGTCCCTCACTTATCATTTCTTTTTAAATACTAGAGTTTTAACCAAGTGTGGGTTATTTTCAAGACTTGTAAATTTTAACTAGGTTAAAATTTCTACATGGTTATTTCTTGTTTATGAAATCCTTAAATTTCTTATATAAAGATTTATATTTTCGGGGTGTTACACCCTTAAATTTTATACTCGAATTAATCGCTAATTTATAGCAAAAGATGATAGCTGAACATAAGTTTCAAAAATATTATACGCCTTAGTCAACTAATGACTAAGGTAGAACGTACTAAGTCGTTTAAGGATTTGTTTACAACCCAAGAACAACTAATTAACAAGTTCAAAACATAGCGGAAGCTTCAAAATGGAGTGTTCGGTTCTTCATTAAATCACTTGATCGCCATCCATGAGACCCACCTAGATACCTATGATCAACCATTAAATCATTAGCTTTGACGTTAATAAATAATAGGATTTCAAGGTTTAACATCACATTGAAAATAACAGAAATATAAAAGTTTTCCAGGCTCCACCGTAACTTACGGTGCCACCGTAAGTTACGGTGAGTGCTGGAAATCCTTGGATCCACCGTAAATCAGTAGAAATCTACCGTAAATCCTTAATCTCTACCGTAAATTACGGTGACACCGTAATTTACGGTAGCACCTGGAAATTCATGTTTTTGTTTGGTTTAGCATTACGTCCAAAATCCCAACCCTCGGATTTCAGTATTCTGCAGTATCAATGTAATAAAAGTCTGATATTTCTAGCACGTCATGTTATAACCAACTACATTCAACAATCTATCATGTTCCGGAATGTAAATCATGTTTTACTTGATTATTTGACCCGTTTGGCTTGCCTATGGAATTCCTTCCTTTATGACAACTACCAACGAGTTTAATTCATCATTCAACCAAGTATTCAATATAACAATACCATCGCTTTAATTCATAACAACTAGTAATTTGATATTCAACTACAATGATCTAATTTCACTTAATGTAACGGGTCATGTTACATACCTTTAAAGTAAACCCTTCAACGTGCATCCACACCGGTTTGTCCGCTAGATGCCCCGGCTTCCTTCCCTAAAGAGTTCAAGCACTTTATGTTTAGAACTCCATGTTTTACACACATAACGCACATTCGTCATACTTCGTATTTATGCGTTTAAAACTTAACAATTCAGTTTTCAAGCCTTCTTTGAGGCATTTCAACAAACATCATGAGGGCAGAATTTCTATATCATTCGTATTCATGTTTATGGATTGTTAATTAGTTAACTTAACTTCAATTAAGCCATCATATATCATGTAAACATCATATCTTTCTGGAGCTATCTTCTAAGGTCAATTTACACTAAAATAACCACTCAAAATCCTAGAGTTCATCATCATCATGTAAAACCCACAACCCACCTTCAAGGTGTTCATGGAATTTTCCTTAATTTGGTCATGTTTAGCATGAAATCAGTTAGGTTTCACTTCTAAACACCTCATCGCTTCTAATCAAACCTAATAACACACATGCAACATAAATTCTCTGATTTTCTAAAATCATGAGAATTTCAAACGAAGAATTAACATGAATTTTTACATACCATGGAATCCTCTTGTGATGAGGATCACTAATCTATGTTTAGATTCGATTTGGACTTGATTTGGACTTTCAATTTGAGCTTTTTGTGACAAGTTAGGGTTTTGAAGATATCCCCTGGTCGCCCCCTTCTCTCTTGATCGACCAAACACCAGGTTTTTGGGTGTTTGGTTTTGTTTGGTTACTAATTATGACTTAAGTTTTAGTTTTTTGACAATTCAGGCCCCTCTACTTTGTTCTTCACATTGTTTAGTAGGCTTTAACCCCTTCATGAGCTATTTCTAGTCAATCAACTAACTAGGTTAGAAGTTTCTAGTTAGTAAATTTCCGATTATTTATAATTTATAATTTTAACATAAGGTTTTATATTTTCGGGGTGTTACAAGTCCACCCCCCTTAAAAGGGTTTCGTCCCCGAAACTGAATTACGTACCAATTAATGTAGGGTAGAGTCGTTGCATTTCTTCCTCGGACTCCCATGTAGTGTCCGAGCCTTTTCTATGCTCCCATCTGACCTTGACTTGTTTGATTTGTCTATTTCGTAAGTATTTGACCTTTCGATCCAAAACCTCCACCGGTCTTACCGCATAATTCAAACTATTATTCACTTCGATGTCATCGTAATGGATATAAGTCGTTTCGTCCGCTAGGCACTTTCTTAATTGTGACACGTGGAACGTGCTATGGATTCCACTTAGTTCTGCCGGTAGTTCGAGGCGGTAAGCTACTTTGCCAATCTTTTCAACAATTTTAAATGGTCCAATAAACCTCGGGCTTAGCTTCCCCCTTTTTCTGAATCTGATAATACCCTTCCATGGGGAAACCTTTAGCATGACCATATCGCCAACCTGAAATTCAATTGGCCTATTTCTTTTATCTGCGTATGCCTTTTGCCGGTCTTGAGCCGCTTTCAAGTGTGCCCGGACTATGTCGATTTTCGCATTTGTAGCTCGGATTATATCAGCAGGTGCTAGTCCTCGCGGACCCACTTCTCCCCAACAAACCGGAGTCCGACATTTTCTGCCATATAATAGTTCATACGGGGCCATTTTAATGCTTGCGTGATAGCTATTGTTATATGCGAATTCGACCAAGGGTAAATGGACATCCCAACTACCTCCAAAGTCAATAATGCAAGCCCGCAGCATATCTCCCAACGTTTGTATTGTTCTTTCACTCTGCCCATCCGTCTGTGGATGGTAAGCAGTGCTAAGGAACAATTTAGTTCCCATCTGTTCTTGGAATTCACGCCAGAATTTCGAAGTAAACCGAGTATCTCTGTCTGACACAATGGATATCGGTACCCCATGCCTTGCTATGATTTCATTGGTGTAAACCTCCGACATTTTCTCAGATGTATAAGTCTCACGAATCGGAATAAAGTGAGCGCTTTTAGTTAACCTATCCACGACTACCCAAATAGCATCAAAACCACGACTTGTCTTAGGCAGTTTGGTCAATAGGTCCATCGTAATTTGCTCCCATTTCCAAACCGGAATTTCTAACGGTTGAAGTTTACCATATGGCCTTTGGTGTTACAAGTAACCCTTTGTGGTAATCCAAGTGAAGCAGCCACTACAACTGTTGAACCCACTGGTTTACAGTTGGACAGTGGTTACATCAATAAGACTTCCTTGGAGACAATTCCTTTTATAGCACCTCTGCCAACCATCAGTGGATTTATTTATCCTACTGGCAACATTAAAAGGTTGTCAAGTGTTGAAGGAAGAAGACCCCAGTACCAAGAAAAAGGGGCATCAGTGGTTAATGTTTGGAGTAAACTCCCTACTTCAACCACTGATAAAACCACTGTTAGTGGGAAATCAGATGATCCCATTAAATTGGGTGATGATTTAAAGTACCAGAAATTGATGGCTCGTGTTGAAAAACTTGATAACTCTGTTGCAGAGCTCAAAGATATGCTCCAACAGTTGTTACAGGTACAAAAGGTACAATCCACTGTTGTTCCACCTCAAGCACCTGCTCTCCAACAGGCACCTGCTACAAATGAGCTCTGGAATCTTTTTCAACCTTTTCTCCATCATCAAGCACAAGCAGCAGATCAGCAACATGAAAAACATGTTAAAGAGCTGAGAAATGCTATGGAGTCTAGGTTCAAAGACACTCAGGCTGATCTAAAGGCTCTCAAAACTCAGATGCTGCACAACTCTGGCACTGCTCCTCCACCTGTGTTCTTCATTGATCACCTCCCTAAAGATAATGCCAAAAAAGGGGGAGAAAATTCAGGAGTGGAGAAGGAAAGGAATAACAGATGGTCTCTACCTTGCACCAGAAAATTCAAATATGACCAAAAAGATTCCTTTGCCAGATGGGAGTAAGAAAATTGATGTGACTACAAATGCACTTGCAGAAGCACTTGCATGTGTGAAAAGGGATAGAGAGGCCAAAAAGAAAGCCAGGGTGGATTATCCGGATCAGGGTACTTCAGGGTCAAGAGATGATGAAAATCTTATTGATGAAAAGAAGAAGCCTACAAGAAAAGTAAGGCTACCCAAATCCATTCCAGTCAGACATTCAAAGTCTGCTCAAAAACCACCACCTAAAACAGCTGTTGTAACTTCTGTTGTATCAGCTGCTGTTGGTACTTCAGTAGTTTCAACATCTGCTCCCACTTCAACACACACCACCTCAACACACACTACATCCACTGCTTTACCACCATCACCACCAAAATCAAAATCACCTCCTGTCAAAAGGCAGAAGACAGCAGTTGTTATAACTTCTACTGTAAAGACAACAGTGGTTGGAACACCAGTTGTTTCAACAACTGTTAGTCTATCACAAACCACTGCCACTACAACCACCTTTCCATCCAAAACATCATCAGTCCCTCCTCAAATAAATAGGAGAAGGCTAATTCCTAAAGATGATGTCACTGCACCATCCCAAACATCTTCAAAACCTCTAGCTCTTGTCAAAATACCAAAACCAGTCCCACTCTCTTCTGTTCCAATGCACAAGCCCTTACCTCCTGCAGGTGTTCAATTTCCTCTTGAACTAGAAGCTGTTAGGGAAGAAATAAAATCTTTCTATACTGAGGATGACCCTGCCAAAAGGAGTTTGCCTTCAATCAAAGGATATCTCTGGCCCAAAAATATTGAAGAATATTTGAAGATAAAGGCCAAGCAAGCAGAGGATATCTCGAAAAGAAACACACAAGGGAAATCTGACAAAGAAGTATCAAGATACTACCAATATCTGCTCACACAAGTCTGTTCCCTAGAACGTTTTGCAAAGAATGTCAGTCAACAAATTTCAGAAAGAGCAGCTGAAACTTTGAAGAAAGACTACATTGAAAGCATTATGTTTCACAAAAGATACAAAGGAGAGAGACACATGTACAAAGAGTGGACTGTTCCTGAACTTGAAGTTGAAGCTGCAAGAATTCAAGACATGATAAAAAGGAAAGTCACTCACACTCCTCCTGATTGGGCAAAGTTCAGAAAGAATGTACCTGATAAGCAAATGGAACTAAAGAGAATGAAAGAAGAACTGGTTGTTGCTGATTTTGGTACAAAAAGACAAATTGCTAGATGGAAAGAAGATGTGGTCAGGTCAACCTACAAAAGGTTGGAGGAATTAAGAAAGAAAGATCCAAAAATTCCTCAAAAACCTGACTATCCTGAAGCAGCGGTTTCAAAAAGACCATCAAAGCTGCAAATCAGGAGAGCCACTGCTCCAGCTGGTAATGCCATCTACAAACTGTTCAAGAAATTCTTACTGGAAAAGTTGTTGTAAAAGAAGGCTTGTTAAGAACGTTAAAAGAAGAACTTGAACAGGAAAACTCTGCTACCACTGCTCAGCCAGTGATGAACAGGCCAGCCTCACCAAATACTTCTGCAAATAAGCATCTCCCAAGAAACCCACCAGGCTCAAAAATACAAAAGTGGGCAACTGACAAACAGACCTGCGTATTGACTTTGCTCAGGTCTGGTGGAGAAGTGGAGAAAATATCAAGGGAACAAGCTCTTGGCCTGAGTCTTGAAGATTTGCAGGATCTCCTTGATCTTCCACTTAGCAAGGATGATGAAGATACAGATGCCCTTGACTTTGAGTTACAATTTAAAGGTCAGATAAGGGAGTTGTTAATGAGGCAATAAAATATCCACAAATAATGAAGGGTTTTGGCATTATCTGTTCCAGGGGAAGATTGTTGGGATTGAACCCTATCAGAGGAACAGATAATTAAAGTCAAAACTGGATCAGAGCAGTGGATTCTGAATAAGCAGATGCTGATATACAAATCTCTCCCCTTGAAAGTGATTACAACTACTGATGACCTCCTATCTGCTGATCTTGCTAAAACTGCTGACCCATAACTGCTGCTCAACTAAAGATCTGATGGAAGACTAAAGTCCTGCTGATTCAATCTACTGCCTTGAGTCAAGCACTGCTGATCCGGACAAGTGCTGCTGGGTTCACAGCAGTAGAAGGTTGCAGCAGCTGTTCTAAAGTCTGTTTTGTAATAGAACGTATTAGCAGTAGTTAACACAAGAAGTGTCTGTATAGATCAGAGGTTAGAGTTCGTTAGGAGGTTAGATGTCACTTTCATGGTGACGTCAGCAAAGATGCTCAGTAGTTTGCAAGTACCTATAAATAGTTCAGTACTTGGTACTGTTCTATTAGCTCTTTGCATAATTCGTCTTCTTTGCACGAACAAACTACTGAGCTCTGGCTGAGGGGGAGTTTACATTCTTACATCAATCATTGTAATCGTAGTTGAAATAAATTCAATCTTTCGGTTCTCTGTGTAAAGATGTTTGATAAAAGTATTACTCTCGTTTGATTGTATCCAAAGTTTGTTTTCATTATAAATTCCGCTGCACACTCATCCATTTTCATCTTATTTTCAAACATAAAATACAATAAAAAACAAACTCAGATCCAACAAGGGGGTCAAAGAGTTTGGATCCCCGCCATCCAATACCTTTGGGTATTGAAGGAGATCCTACTAAATTTGACCCAGGTCCCTTGCAGGACCTCTAAACGCTGAACAAGGGCAAGACCCTTACCAAACCGTTCCCTTAACCCCCGACCAGGTAGCCAACATACCTTCATATAGACCGTGGAGATATGAATGGTGAAAATCTTTTATTTTATATAGACAGTAAAATAATGCCAAGACACCACGGACAAACGATAAGGAAGAATCACCTTCAACATAAGTAACTAGTTATTAAAGTCGTTAATACAAAACCAAATAAAAAGTGCAAAAGATTAAAAATAAAAAGTATTATACTAAACACTTGTCTTCACCAAGTGATGTAAGAGACTTAAGCAAACATGGCCTTGATTGTCAAGAACTCTTATGATCAATCTTGGATCCCGAGACGACTCACACACTCTATGATGGACAATGGATGATGGTGGTGGATGATGGTGTTGTGATGGTGGTGGGTGGTGGATGAAGTGTGAGAGAGGTGGTGTGCCAAGGGATGAGTTGCAATGAAGCCAAGCACTCCTATTTATAGGCTGAACAGAAGCCTGGGCACGGCCCCGTGTCCACTGGACACGGCCCCATGCCCGTCTGACAGTCTCTCTCCTCATTAATTGTAATTCGCAAGTACAATTAATGCGCCTGCAGTATTTTCGCCACGCCCCCGTGTTCACTGGGCACGGCCCCGTGGTGGGCAATAGAAGCTTCTATAGGTTTGTCCTATCTGCTGCTTCTTGGGCACGGCCCCGTGCTGGCTGAGCATGGGGCGTGTTCAGTCTTCTGCCTTCTCTGTTTTGCTTGGGAGGATGCTGTCGAGGGGTCGGGCAATCCACTTATGTTCCTTTTCTTGTATTTAAGTTAGATTTAGCTGCCTTTTTGCTTCTTTTGTTAATTTGAGCTCATTTAATCCTGAAAATACAAAATAAAGACAAAAACACTCTTTTTCCAACATTAGTACTTAAAAAGGGTTAGTTTTATGCCTTATTTGATGTGATTTATTTGTTGCATTTTACACACATCAAATATCCCCACACTTGAATTTTTGCTTGTCCTTAAGCAAAACTCTTTAATATGTGGCTTATGCTCCCAAATGGAATGGGTAGAAGAGAAGGTTTTGGCTTGTCATAGAGTGTCGGGAATCCAAGATCTTCATTGGGTTTTATTTTTAATTATTTACAATCCTATTCGTTATGATTTATTTAGAACGTTTCATAAGAGAAATTACTTATTTGGGCATAACATGCCTTTTTATATTTCCATTTATATACAAGTTCACATACCTCACGGGAGAAATCACTCACACTCGGCCGAAGGTGTCTTTTTTAGTGAATCACTCGAGAGCGGCATGGAATTTATTCCTACCATGCTTGCCAAGCAATCAATCCTCCTCCTTTTTAACTTTTTACCTTTGTAAATATCAAGAGGACTTTTTTTGGGTAAAGGCTTGGGCTAAAGGTGGGTAGTTGGGTTAGTGGTTAGTAGAAAAGGGCGAAAATCGTAAAAAGCGTCGGTTTTCGTAAAACATTTTGTTTTAGTGACTTTTTATTCTCAATGAAGTATTTCTTCAAACAAGCTTTTGTTTTAGGAGCTTTGTTTGTTTATTTCTAACTTCATTGTAAAATTCTCTCTTTTTTTTTAGTCACACGAAAACCGGGCTTGTTAATAAAATAAATGGTAAAAATAAAAAGGGCTTTTTTGGTGGGTAAAAGGGTTTTGGGTTAAGAAATGAAAAGGTTTAGACTCAAAGGGGTTAACTAGGGGGAGTTTTTTGGTAGGTGAAAAGAAAAATAAAAATAATGGTTTTGAAAGAAAAAGGGTTAGTCCTAATGCCTCCATCATTTACTTACTTGGGTTTAAGTTGGTAAGGACCGGGAATGAATTGTCGTGGCAAGTTCTAGAGTCGTAAGAACCAAGCGGCTATTCACACAAGAAAAGAAGAATGAGCATTTAGCGTAAAGATGTATATTTGTATGCTCAATAAAGGCTCAAAACTCACTTTTGTGGGAATGGGTTTTTCTATGTGATCAAGTATATATAATCGAATTTTAACTAAGCTTGTCACGTCGTTTTATAATTCTCTTATGTTGGTTCTTTTTATCACGACGCTATCGGTTGTAAAGTTGTAAAAATATAACCTTATTAGTCTTAGAATTCCCAACTTAAACTTTAGACAAGTAAAAAAAATGAAAATTTTTGAAAAAAAAATTTGGGGTGATTAGCGGTTTCAATAGAGTTTCGTGTAAGGCTTGTTATTAGGACTTGCAAAATTCAAGGTTTTAGCATCCCCCCACACTTAAATTACACATTGTCCTCAATGTGTCCCAAAAATAAATTTTTAGGTTGACTGAATGTATGACAGGGTGTTAAAAGCAAAAATTTATGTTACTGGCAGTCTGGACACGGCCCCGTGGGGACCGGGCATGGCCCCGTGTTCAGGTGCCAGTACCTGGACACGGGGGCGTGTTTAGTGAACACGGCCCGTGTCCACTTACCTGAACTGGGCATTTTTCTACAGGGTGTTCAGCACGGGGCCGTGTTGGCTGGGCACGACCCGTGCTGAACCTACTGTAATGGAGAAATTGTTGTCGGGTGGCCTTGTTCTTGTGCATGGGTCCATGTTTCTCGTTTCCCTTATCATCCTTTACCACCATGAGTGTGTTTTATTTATTATGAACCATTCAAACCTTAAAACCATCATTTCATTAAAACCATAGAGAGATACATAACATTCCTAAAACAAAAAAAAAGACTTAACTAATTAGGTCAGGAGGTACACGAGGTTATCATAAAGAGTTCTACTTTTTAAGAAAATTTCGAGAATAGTTTCCCGATGTAGTAGGACTTTTGGCCGACGGTTTTCTTCCCTAGATGTTGTTAAAGCCATTCTTCTATCTCCCTTGGAAGGAAGAATGCAGTTTCATTTTCCTCAGCAACTTGTGGAGGAGGGGGAACACTCACCGGGACTCCTTGCACTACCCTTTGCGGAGGCTCAGGGTGCATGGCGTACCATTCGGCCGGTATGATGACTTTGGGCACCATGTTCCACGCCCTTTGGGTTATTATAGGTACCAAAGGCGGGGAGGCGAGAAAGTTTAACCTCTGGTGCAAGAGGTTTACCTCTCGGAGACATCCCTCCAGTCATTTCATCAATAGCCTCCCTTAGGGCGTAAACATAGTTTACAAGAGAGTCTTCCGCCGTTGATGATCTCCTCCCTTGTCATTTATTCCTTGAAGATGTTCCGTTGGTTTTGCTTGCTATTTCTGGGAAATAAACCGAAGAAAGCTAAATTTTTAAGAAACAGAACCTCGGACACGGCCCCGTGCTCGATGAGCACGGCCCCGTGTCCACTTGTCTGCAGGATTTTAGGCCAAGGAGTCCTGGAGTTTTAAATTATTTTTATGGTTTTCGGATGGGTTTTAAGCACAGATAATTTAAAACAGAGTTATGCAACTAACTTTAAACAAGATTCCTTAGCCAATAATCTTACAAACTTATCATTAAATGTTGGGATCATGGAGTTCCCAAGCTTTCATGGAGGAAATGTTTGGAAAATTTTTGAAAGAAGAGGTAATGAATAAAAGTGGAAGGGACAAGAGGGTTCTTGGGAACCTTCTTTTAGAACTTACCTAGGATGGTATAAGTGAAGATCCCAGGAATCTCTGTCTTTTGAAGTGGTCAAAAATGAGCAGGAATCAGGCTGCATTTAAAGAAAACGACAGCACACTGGAAACGGCCCCGTGTTGGTTGGACACGGCCCCGTGTGCAGATGAAATCCTGACACATTTTGTCCGTATTCTGACAAAATCAGCAGAGAATCTTTTAGGTGAGCACGGGGGCGTGTTGACCTGGACACGGCCCCGTGTCTGGAAGTTTTCTTATGGAGTTTCTTTAATTCTAAGGAACTTATTGATATCGGGTGGTTCCTTACTGGTTGGAACAACCCCAAAGTGCCTAAGATACCTTAATTGTCCTAGACTAAGGCGAGAACGCAAGAGGTTGTATGTATGCACCGAACGAAGTCGATGGAGAGTCCTATTTTTTATTCTAGGTGGACAAGTCCAACCCTTTCCCGGGCTCTCGTTAAAGAAGGTATATGCCGAATCGCTCGGGTCTATGTATGCACCGAACGAAGTCGATGGAGAGTCCTTCACGGCACAATCGGCACAGGGACGACTATCGTCCAAGTCTTCGCTAGGTATGAAGGTATTTTTAGGAGCAACGAGGTTGTTGGAATGCGATCCCAACATTTCTTCATGGTCATCGTCTTAGGGTGGATTAATGAAATCCTTCCTAAGCTCTTTTAACCAATTTAAAATTAGATTTTCTAGTTGAAATAACTCGTCAAGGAGCATTTCTCCTAAAATATCTGGTTGGGCGCATTCGAGGGAGAGATAGTGATTATTTTTACTTTCGCCCCTCTTAAGGTTATAGGGAGATGGTGGGTCTATGTAGTGGGGCTTATAATTTAGAAAGTAACATTCTAATTCTTTATGTTCGCCTCCACATAATTGACACCACGTACCATAAGAGTGCCGAAAGTAAAAAGAATTACCATCACTCATGTTTGTGTTAGAAATTACCAACCGCCGGGATCTAATGGTTCTGTTTTCAGTAAGTGAATCTTGGGCACGGGGGCGTGTTCAGTGAGCACGGCCCCGTATTCAGCTTACTGTCTGACTTAAAACAAGATTGCCAATTCCAATGATTGAGCACGGGGGCGTGTTCAGCAGGCACGACCCGTGCTGAGCTCTGCAGAAGCTGAAAAACTAAGAAAATCCTAAAAATTAAAAAGAAAAATAAAAAAAATTGATTAGGCCGTTGATTCCTAACTTTCTTAAAATCTTTGTGTCCCCGGCAACGGCGCCAAAAACTTGATGCGTGTGTAGTGTAATATATTTTAGATGTATATTTTAAGCCCTTTTTACACTTTTAGCCAAGTTTTAAATTTATAAAACACGATATTTACTAACACTAAACACACATATGGGCAAGTGCACCCATCGTGGACGTAGTATAGTGTTGGTAAGATACCGAGGTCGTCCAAGGACACAAGAGCTTTTAGTACCGGTTTATCCTCAACGTCTAACCAAATCAAAATGTTAGAAAAAAATTTTAAACAAAGAAAATAAAACTAACTAAATGCTGAAAAATAAAAATAAAAATAAAAACAGATAGGCAAGATGAATCACTTGGATCCGACTCGTGTATTAGTATAACCTTTGATTGTTTTCGCACTTTTGCACTTATTTAAGAGATTATCTTAGTTATTGTAGTAGGCCCCTCTTTTGAAGGCGACATTACCCTCAACCCAGTAGTTTGAGTCAGCAAGGATACAATCCTAAAGGGTCGGATTATTGAAAGATAATGAATTAAGTTATTAATGCAAATTATGGTAGGACCCTCTTTTGGAGGTGACGTTACCCTCGACTAAGTAGTCTGAGTCAGCAGGGATACAGTCCTAAATAGCCGGGTTATAGTATTAATGGTAGTTAACTTATGAGGGGGTCAAAGAGTTTGGATCCCCGCCATCCAATACCTTTGGGTATTGAAGGCGATCCTACTAAATTTGACCCAGGTCCCTTGCAGGACCTCTAAACGCTGAACAAGGGCAAGACCCTTACCAAACCGTTCCCTTAACACCTGACCAGGTAGCCAACATACCTCCATATAGACCGTGGAGATATGAATGGTGAAAATCTTTTATTTTATATAGACAGTAAAATAATGCCAAGACACCACGGACAAACGATAAGGAAGAATCACCTTCAACATAAGTAACTAGTTATTAAAGTCATTAATACAAAACAAAATAAAAAGTGCAAAAGATTAAAAATAAAAAGTATTATACTAAACACTTGTCTTCACCAAGTGATGTAAGAGACTTAGGCAAACATGGCATTGATTGTCAAGAACTCTTACGATCAATCTTGGATCCCGAGACGACTCACACACTCTATGATGGACAATGGATGATGGTGGTGGATGATGGTGTTGTGATGGTGGTGGGTGGTGGATGAAGTGTGAGAGAGGTGGTGTGCCAAGGGATGAGTTGCAATGAAGCCAAACACTCCTATTTATAGGCTGAACAGAAGCCTGGGCACGGCCCCGTGTCCGCTGGACACGGCCCCGTGCCCGTCTGACAGTCTCTCTCCTCATTAATTGTAATTCGCAACTACAATTAATGTGCCTGCAGTACTTTCGCCACGCCCCCGTGTTCACTGGGCACGGCCCCGTGGTGGGCAATAGAAGCTTCTATAGGTTTGTCTTATCTGCTGCTTCTTGGGCACGGCCCCGTGCTGGCTGAGCACGGGGCGTGTTCAGTCTTCTGCCTTCTCTGTTTTGCTTGGGAGGATGCTGTCGAGGGGTCGGGCAATCCACTTATGTTCCTTTTCTTGTATTTATGTTAGATTTAGCTGCCTTTTTGCTTCTTTTGTTAATTTGAGCTCATTTAATCCTGAAAATACAAAAGGAAGACAAAAACACTCTTTTTCCAACATTAGTACTTAAAAAGGGTTAGTTTTATGCCTTATTTGATGTAATTTATATGTTGCATTTTGGACACATCACCTTGCTTAACAAGAGGAGCTATGTGGACCATATGACGAAATGATTAATCATGGGTGCACACTTAATTATGAGTTTCGACGCATGAGAATCATAGTAAGCCTTGTTATGTATGGTGGCATAAAATCTAGAGTGATTAAGGTAACAGGAGAAGTATGATGCGATAAGAACACGGTGGATACGCCGATGGTACTTCCTATATATAAATGTTCTTATTGTGTTATTCTTCAGAATGTTACTAAGATCACTCGGTGATTTTATGTTATCTTGGACCATTATGTGATTATGTGTTAAGTGTTATTTGTGTGGTTATTTCAAATGGACGACAGCAAGTACATTCTTTAACTCAAATCGAGCCGACTGGGAGTATAGTATGGTGTTTAAGGTGACGATCTTGATGCCATAGGTATGTTGACCCGTTTCCTATGCATGGGATGCTCATGGTACATTGGAGGTATCTCGTGGGACGTTAGAAACCGTGTACGTGAAGGGCTTGAATGTACACCCCTTTATTTCTTAGGAATTACACTAGGAGCTTAGTATAACATAGTGCCATACTTAAATGATTTTTAAACACTAGTCGACTATCACAAGTTTCAAAGGGTTGAACACCTTGAGATACTTTGAATATCCCAAATCACATTTTGAATTCCCTAAAATCTCCAAATGATGCTCCACATCTTTGGGATCTAGCAATCTGCTTATCCATAACCTGTTTCAATTCCACTCTACGGTCTCCTTCGAACAAATTTCGGGACAAAATTTCCTGAAGTAGGGGAGACTGTGATACTTGTGCTCCGTAAACACACACGATGTGGGACACTATCTTTTTATCAAAGAAACAATGTGTTTTGGTCTCAAAAATTTGTCTATTTGTGTTTTACACTTTCACATTTTAATTCTAGTTCATTTTCAAGCCTTAAATCGCTTTCTAGAAAGTTAAATGCGAACTGATACGTAAATGTAACCAGTTTAATGCGGCAAACACTCCGGAATAGTGACATAGGCTTAACATACCTTAAATAAATTTTATATAACTTAGAAATAGGTTTTGAAAGCTTTGGTGTGTCAGAAACAAGTTTATTCACACTCAGGGACTATTTGCGTCAAACTGCAAAAGTCTGCTGATTCACATAGTATCAAACATTCCGGAACTTGATTATAAGTTAAACATGCCCTAAATATCCTTTACATAGCTTAGAAATAGACTTTGAGGTGTTTGATGCGCAAAAATAAACTTATTTGATCAATAGGGACTAAAAGCGTCAAAAAGTGCATAAGTTTGCATTTTCGCGCATATCTTACGTTCTGAATATATCCGGACATCCAAAATTTATGTAACCATTAAAATATTTTATTTTAGTGATTGGCATGACAAAACTCCATTCGTCGCGTAGTTTGGGTCGTTTTTCGCGTCCGTTCATGTTTCGTCGTAATTAACCGAACAACGCAACCGTACGGCCAAATGAACCGACATCCGAGATATTTTTGAGCATGTTTCATGTTCTCTATACTTTAACTTCATTTCAGAGCCTTGAAATGGGATTAACGGGGCTTAAATGTGTCAAAAATGCATCAAAAACCATGTTTTGCACATTCAGGGACCAAAGTTGACAATCTGCCATAGTTGTCTTAGGAAGGGATCGACCAAAGTTGAAAATCTGACTTTCAGCTTGTTCCAGCTGTTCCCCTCATTTGCACATGGTTTTAATGAAACTAGGGGCTTGTTTTGGGATACCCATGGTTTTCTAAAACCATGGGCACACTTGGACGATCCAGATTGATGCTCGTTTATCGAGGAACGATCTTAACGGTCTTGGAAATCCTATAAATACCCCACCCCATTTTCATTTCATTTCACACCATCTGATTTCGATGCTCTAAGTTGTTTATGCTTCATACCTGAGCATTTAAATCAAGATCTCCCTAGCTTGGACCTCTTGTAAGCTTCTTTCGTTCTTTCATGCGTTTTTAAGCGTGAAAGTCAAACAGTGTTTGACTTTCAGCTTTGACCAGTCTATGGTCAACAAAATGTTCGTTTGAACTTCACAACGTGAGCGTAATCACGATGGTTATAGTCACTTGTGACTATACCTACTGATTACCACGTTAATTAGGTGTAGTGACGAGTCATAGTTTCAGTCAAAATACGCGTCTATGCGTATTTTGCAACCAAACTATTTTGGGTATCAAAACCATTTGTTTTGATATCAAACTTGTTTTCTAACTTTGTTACACATGTTTTAACATGTTTAACTCATCACTTTTAGGATAGTGCTTATATAGGGTCGTAAGATAAGCGGTCTAAACAACCGCTTAGACTTTCGAACCCGACCCGTTTGGTCGATCATTAGCATCCGACCAAACATATAATGTGACCTTAGTTATAAAGGGAATAACCTTCCAAGGTTATACCTTATGGGCACTTCGTTTAGTTAGTTATATAATAGGTAGTTTATATGCCTTAGAAAAATGACCAAAATGCCCGTTTTCGCATAATTTCATTCTAAGCATATGTAACCAATATTTTGACATCTAAACTGATTATATAACATAATTAGAGATTTTAAGGCATATAATACTTGTCATAGGACTAGTTAGGCGTCTCGAACGCGCTTTCGCGCGAACGACATGTTAAAGTGGCGTAAGCTACCTTAACAGGTCGTAATGGGTCGTAAGCACTTAGGATAAGTTTCGATTTAGAATGTAGGCTTTGTTAAACCATGTCACATGAGTTCCAACACTCATTTGGTTTACAAGACGTCATTCTACCCGATCTTCCGATTTAGGTGTCGATTCCCTAACATAGTATCTGTTACCCTAGGAACCGCTTCAACACTTGAACTCTTGGTCTTTTAAGCTTTGTTATACCCTTTGAACCAGGACTATACGCAACCCCAGACGAGTACATAGTTCCCCTCTTTTACCGTTTTCAAATGTTTTGGGGTGATTCATATGTGTAATCGATTGTTTTCAAAATGTATGGCATATATGTGTTCACTAAGTGCTTTTATGTGTTTTATTCCGATTATGCAAATGCAATGTTTTATCCTTAAGTGATCTACCTATCTTCATAGTTAGACTCATGTAGGTTATTTGAAGTACAGTCTTAGATCTTCCTATCTTCATAGTAAGATTTTTAAGAAGTACTTTACAACTCGATGGTTGGTTTTTGTGTAGTTTGTTGGTGATTTAGATAACGAAACAAGATAATACAATAAGCACATGGTGGATACGCCGCTGGTACTTCCTATATATAAGTGTGCTTATTGTATTACCTTTCGTGGCGTTATCCCGAATCACCATTAGGATTTAGGATTGTTTTTGATTCAATAATTCAATGTGTGTCAGAACCCAGAATCCTTATAGTATCTATCTATCTTTATAGGTTGATTCTTGTAGGATGTTTAGAGTACTAATATTGAAGCCCTTGTTTGGAATTCATTATGTACTTTAATGCATGATTGACTAGATAATGTGACAAGAACCTGATCCCTGTAGTATCTATTTATCTTCATAGTTAGATGTATATGGGATGTTTAGAGTACTAATATTGGAGCCCTTGTTTGGATTCATTATGTACTTTAATACATGGTTACGAGGTGGAACAAGTTGATGATTATGTGTTTATGTGGTAGTCGTGATTTAGATAACGAAACGGGTGTAATAAAATAAGAACATGGTGGATACGCCGATGGTACTTCCTATATATAAGTGTTCTTATTTTATTATTCTTGTAGCGTTATGTGGATCACTTTAGGATTTTGGGTATGATTGTTTCAATGTTCAATTATCCAAATCATTGTAGAATCTTCCATATCTCTATATGTTGAATTCTTAGAAAGATATTTGAAGTATTATCATGTCTCATTGATTTGATTTATTTAATACTTTTAGAAGTTCTGATTTATTTCAAAATAGTTATTATTAATCCTCGATTGGATTCCTAATAACATATTAGCAAGTTTTTACAATGGTTTAATCGAGAATACAATATAAGGCATAAAATGACTTAGTAATAATCATATTGCCATATACAAACATATTTTGTCACAAGTTTTCACAATTAAGATTTTGTAATACAATACCAAATGTTTTGCCATTCACTTGGCTAATAAAACCTATGTATTCGCCGACATTTTTATGCTGACTGTTTTCGCATATGTTTCAGGTTTTCGACTGTATCAAGCATGCAACGCATAGGACTGAATTCGGGCTTTATACTTCTAAAACAAAAGAACAATTACATGTATTCTTTGTTTGTAAAACGATTTTAATAATATTGAAACAATTTAGTACCAGTAGTTGTGAGCAATTTGTAACGTGACTCCCCGATATTTCCGCCGCGTGTTGTTGTATTATGCAATTGGGGTGTTACATTTAGTTATAAATTTTGCGACCTAACACGGCACAATGTGTGTGTGTCTTCAACAATTTTACGTTTTGTTTTACACTTCGTTCTAAATTTTGCGAGTTAACATGAGGTAATGTACGTGTGTGGTTCAGTGTGTTTACGTCGTCTATTTTTTTCCCGTTTAATAAGTTCGTCACAATGTGTGAGTCCTAAATCGAGTTAGTTATTATTTTCTATTTTTA
Organism: Helianthus annuus; assembly: GCF_002127325.2. Lineage (NCBI taxonomy): Eukaryota > Viridiplantae > Streptophyta > Magnoliopsida > Asterales > Asteraceae > Helianthus > Helianthus annuus. The sequence goes on from NC_035445.2 coordinate 126,505,690, forward strand.
TATGTCGGTCTATTTTTTCCACGTTAAGACACCGCAACTTCAATGTTGGTGGTTGTTGGCTATAGTGTGACATTGGTGCTATTTGTCATGTGGCAAGCATAGGGTTAGTGATACTCAAGGACATTATCACACACAGATTAAGGAATATCAATCCCGGATAAGCTGAGTTTCGTAACTTGGATGGCAAACATTGAAGCAATTTAAAAGTTAGGTCTCGAAATGTCAATTATTGTATGTATTATGTTGGAATAACTTGGGTCGTTGATGTGTTAATTTGCAAATTACAAGTGAAATGTTTTATATAATTTTGAAAATTTGATAAATGCATGGATTCTAAAAATATAAAACATTGTTAGCAGGTTTAGAATGAAAACTGGCTAAAAAAAGAAAAGAAAACCATTTTGCGACTGCAAAACGATCGGAAGTTTGTAGAAAGCATGAGGTCGCCAAATGGTCGCAAATTGTAAAAAGCGGTCGCAGAAACAGTTGCAACAAGACCCTATCACAAAACCAAAGACACAGGCGCAAAACTTGCGACCACTCTTTTAGTCGCAAATACTGATCGCAAAAATATTTAGCGGTCGCAACTTGGTCGCAATAGGGCAATTGCGACGTGCATTTTTCCGACCGCATGTTTGGTTACAGAATGGTCGCAACAGGGCAATTGCGATTGTTTTGCGACTGTAGATGCGGTCGCAAATACCTAGTTTTCTAGTAGTGAATATGATAAAAGGCGTCATCGGAAATGGCAGATCAATCCGCTTCTGGCTAGATACCTGGATATCCGTATCCCCACTCAAAGATTTATTTCCAGCACTATTTCATCTGGAAGTGGTTAAAGACTGTGGTTTATGACTGTTTTACAGAACAAAATGTGGTAATTGATTGGCATTGGAGGTGGTCTCAAGACCCGGATGAACCACATGAAGAAAACAAACTGAATGAATGTCTAAGTCTCCTCAAGAGTTTCAGCCATCTAGAAGAAAGTGACAAATGGAGTTGGGGCCTCGATTGGGATGGGTCTTTTAGTGTTAAATCTATAAAAAAGGCCCTTGGTGTATCCTAGTCGTCAAACAATTACATAATGGAGTGGAACAATTGGCTACTAATGAAGGTTGATATTTTTGGATGGCAGGCAGAAATGGAGAGACTACCTACACTAACAGCTCTCTCGAAGAGGAATATCAATTTTGGACCTGTTGAATGTAGACTATGTGGGGAAGGAGATGAGTGAATGCAACATACCGGATATCATTGCTTTCTCGGTGAAAGACCTCCTCTATGTTAGTAAACATGTGAAGCTGGAGAAAAAAACTAGAACTAAAGTGGTGCAAGTCATGTTGGGGGATTTGGCGGGCACGTAACAGTCTAGTCTTCTCTAACAAACCGGTGTGCATTTGAAAGCTTATTGATGAAATTAAAGCCACGACGTATCTTTGGATATAAAACACGTCGAAACTAAAAGATCTAGAGTGGGAAAATTAGTGCAGCTTCAAACTATAGTCATTTCATTATGTGAGGTTTCTATTTTAGTCTTTTGGTGTTTTGTATGAACCATCCGCTCCTAGCACCTTGCCAGATCAGTTTTATTATGAATGAAAGTTGATTGTCGTCGTTGGAAAAAAAGACCAACTCCCGTTAAAGGCTCATGGTCGACACTCAAAGAAAAGTAAATGCTATAGACCCACGCTAACCTATGATTATGAAGCAAACTATTAATCAAACCACTTATAACTTAGAAGTTAGAACTACCTAAACATAATAAGATGTTCTCGTGTTAGCATAGCCTACAATCAACCCAACTAATTAATGAGAATGATCCTACAATAGTGATGTAGCGCGTGATACGGAAACCAAAGATCAAACACGTTGATTCAAAGAATACCCGTGTGTTCTTCCCCAACCCCAAGATTCCACCCAAAAGGCACGGATTTTGAAGTGAAAAATCAATTATTTTATAAAACTCAAAAACTATCCCCCAATACAAATTACATGAGAACTTATATAGAGTTCTTATGATCAACTCAATGGACATAAATTAAAACAAAACTTAATGAACACTAAATGTGGATTTATTTCATTACATAATTAAGTCGACACTTGATATTCCCACATCATTCTCCCCACCTTTGGAAAAACTCGACCTCGAGTTTTGTCCCAGGCTAAAGCCACCTGGATCGAAAGGAACATCAATCCGTTTCTTTTTTATTATTATCAAGGCCCGCCCAAGTAGTTCTACTTCACGGGTTATCTCATTTGACTCTAAACCTGTACCACCTGGGTCGAACGGAGCATAGGACTATTTCTTGTTCACTATTGTCTTGATCCTCTCAATTAATATAGTTCCAACTAAATAACCATATAGTCGTAAACCATGGACCTCATTGTATTTTTTTTACAAAGTACCGATCAAGTTTAACAACTTTTTCTTCATTTTGATCAATATGAGGGGCATCTTTTGACGACATAGCTTCTCCAACCTTCACAATCTGGCCATCAACCAAATTTTCAAACAGAACCTCGTACCAGATTTTTATAGCATGAGAATTTTGTATACCATGGTTTTCATCATCCTAAATAATTTCCTCAAAACTATTTGTTGGAAAATTACCTTTTAAAATTGTACAAAAGTAAATTTGAGAAGCATCAAAATCTATTGTGTTTCTTAATGCCTTCGACTTCATTGCTTTGCTCATGAAATTTTTTTGCAAGCCCCCCATGCTAACAGGTTGAGTTCCAAATGTAGCGGCTGGACCACCCGTTACCATAGTAGGACCATCACCCTTAACGCTATGACTTTTGAAACTTGATTCGTCGTCACCGGCTCCCATGATCGTCAACTCTTTTTTGTGGTCATGTCTAATGGTGAGCACACTACTGGTACCACCCGAATCATCGTCGCATGCCCAAGAATACCATTGCTCATCCTCGTATTCATCAAAACATGGTAGAGTGTGGTACAAGCAATAATCCCTCTCACAAGCCATTTTGAGCCAGAAATTTAGCTCTGATGATACCAACTGATGTAGCGCGTGATACGAAAACGAAAGATCAAACACGTTGATTCAAAGAATACCCGTGTGTTCTTCCCCAACCCCCAAGATTCCACCCAAAAGGCACGGATTTTGAAGTGAAAAATCAATTATTTTATAAAACTCAAAAACTATCCCCCAATACAAATTACATGAGAACTTACATAGAGTTTTTATGATCAACTCAATGGACATAAATAAAAACAAAACTTAATGAACACTAAATGTGGATTTATTTCATTACATAATTAAGTCGACACTTGATATTCCCGCATCAAATAGTCTTATAGTGTTTTATTGATTTAAACCTAAGGTACCACACTAATTCAACCGATTATGCTACTACTTTCATTAATCATCTGTTAAGGTCTCGTGCCCTAGATTGTAAACTAAAGGTCAGCAACTAAAAATAGCTACATCAAATCAATGGGGTACGTCTATACACCACTAAATTGTTGGATATTGTTTATTATATTATGAACTAGGTTATCCCCCATGATACTTAGGGGGTTGGACTATTTAATTTATGTATACAACAATGTAAAATAAAAAGACTTCCTATAGGTACCCAAACATAATACAAAAACAACAATTTTTGTAGGGTGTCCACCAAATTGGTAGAAACCACATCGACGATTTTATATAGTTATCATGTGACAATGAATAATGTTATAATTTGAGTTAGAAACACTTAAATAAAATACAAAATAGGGATTCACAGCAATAATGCTATAATGCTTATTCGTACTAGGGATGTTCACGAGCCGATCAGAACCGAGCAGACCTTTGCTCATGCTTGGCACAACCGAGCGAAAACCGAACGAGCATATTCGATCATGTAATTTTCTGAGTGAGCGGCGAGCAAGCGATAGGTAATTTGGACAACCATAGATTTATCATGTTTCCTTACATGTCTCCGCTATCGGGTCATGAATAAGGTCCAACTGTCCGAGGATGACGCTAAGATTGAGAACAAATCGTCCTATAATGAGGCATTGGTTGAGGCACGTGAGGCGATGAATATACAACAAAGAACAATTGACACATTGTGGCGTATGGTGAGAGCGAGAGAGACGATTGACGACTGACGATTGATAAAAATTAATTATATATTAATAAGTTAATAAAAATTAATTCGAACTGAACTAAGCCGAGCAAACCTTTGCTCATGCTTGGCTCATTTGCAAACAAAACCAAACCAAACCCAGTGAGCATATTCGAAGCGTTTTCCGAGCGATCGACGACGAGCGAGCGATGAGCGATGAGCGATTTAAACAGCCCTAATTTGTACATACTTCTTATAACAAAACACTATATGTTACATGTAATAATGAAAATTGATAACCTTTACAATTACCAATCTACATATACAAATACGAATCGGAAAAACGATATTATTTTACAAATCGCTACACAAGTCCATATTCTATTTTTTGTATGGTCGCAATGTCTCTTTGTTGTAACTCCTTTATTCAAATGTTATGCATAGATGCTAAAAGTAAGAAAAATAGAAATACTTGTGGCCGAAACAATCATTACACAATCATTTAGTCTAAGCAATCACATATTCATTGGCATAATCGATCACACCTAATCAATTGTTTGGATCATCTAGGGTTTGTATGAATCAAAAGAACAAGTTATCAATAAAAAACAAGAACATATCTTAGATGGATAAAGAGATGATTCTAGGAGGATTGGAAAGATCAACGATTGATGTGTGAACTTTTGTAGCCAAGAATGATTGAAGAAGGATTAGAGTTGATTAGAGAATGGTAGAAATGTCGTACAGTGAAGTTAGTGAAGTGGTTATAAGAGTTTTACAATTATTCTAAACACCCCCTAATAATGTAACTTTTACACAAAACAACATAATACCATGTAATTTACAATTAAAGCATACAGTTCACGTATTTATCATGCAACACATAAGTTTCGTATAAACCATCCGTTTATAACTATTATCCGCGTTAGTCGCCAATGTTCGAGAGTTATCATGTATGTGTTCCGGTAATTCCCTAAATGGGGAATTACCAACGTAGACCCATTTAAGTAACCCTAGTTAAATGCAGTGTTATGAATGTATGATTAGATTAACTATAGTTAGGTTAAAGTAGTAATCTGAAGTTGCGGGTTGTCACAAAGATTATAAAGACAAAACTATTATTTTTTTTCAAATGTTTTCTTTAAATATTCCGTTAACAAATTATTTAATTTCCAAATATTGATACATATACTCTCAATTCTAATTTTACGAAAGTTCAATCAATTAATATCTTCGTGTTCGTAAGTTTTGAGTCTGTTTAATATCGGGGCCTTTGGTATCAGAGCCTAGGGCTGGTGAATACGGAGAAGGCCGGTTTGAGAGTCGGTTTCAAGAAAAGGGTCTAGCCTGTCGCTGCGGGGCAAACGTAGCAGGAAAACCGGTTGTTCGAGACAGCAGGTGGCTGTTTGAGACTGTTATATAGCAGAAGACGGAGACCGGGAGGGTGTTCCAGTCAGGCATTGTGGCGGCGTAGAGTACCGGTTCGGACGACGGGGGTGACGGGTGAACACCGGTGTGTTACGTGGGCTGTTAGTCATGAAAAAGAAAAGGAGACCTGTGATGTTTTATCATAAGGTTTATAATCCTTGATTGGGTTGTTCGTGATAAAAGGAGACCGACGTAGTTGCGTGAAAAACGGGCGTAAAAGATCCGTCAAAGTAGGTGGCTTTGGATTTGGTATGTTTAGAGGGTTGAAAGAAAACCGTATAAGGCAGTGTAGCATTGTTTTCTATGTCGGTGGAGTGGCCTCTTGAACAAAGGCGGTGGTAAAAAGGAAGATACTGGATAAGAACACGGTGTGACATTATGGTGTTGGAGTTCAAATCGGGTGACTTGGATGTGGCCGGGGAGAGGTCGTTGATCCGTGATGAGCCAAGATGTTAGTGAACGTTTCCAGCGTGATGCCATGTGAGATGTTGCAAGTGTAGTAGATTTGAAGACTTTGGAGGTGAACTAGGTGACGTTCGGGCGTCCGTGAAAAGTCTGGATGATTCGAGTTGGTGATGGTGATTCGGCTGCTGTGGATGAATGATGTAAACAAACAACAATTAAGGGGTGATTGTTGGGTTAATCGGGTTTGTTTGCGGGACGTATGGGTCGAGTATGGGTCAAGTTGGATACGAGTCGGGTCAAGCTAACAATCAAGATCATGGGAGCTGAAATAAAGGAATTATTCACATGCATTATTAGCTGCACGTTGATGAGAAATAGTCATGTTTGACCGAGTTTATGGATGTGAACGTTGCATGGCAGTATGTGGTTCCTAGAAAGCCAGAGATCATGGTTTAATTAGCATGTGCTTGTGTTATATTTTTATAAATACGACAGTAGGTCTGTCATTTTGATACATGTACTCTCAATTCTAATATTACGAAAGTTCAATCATTAAATATCTTCTTGTTCATAAGTTTTGAGTCTGTTTAATCTCGGGACCTGAACCAACAATCCAGATATTAATAACTTTGTCAAAGTGTTAGCAATAGTTTGGGTTATCTCAGCCATTCATCACACTCAAAGGCACTTTTGGTTTCTCCCATTCAAATCATCAGCCCCGAGAACCTGGTGTTACATAGTAAAATCAGGTTTGGAGCTCGAAAGCTCAAATGTCAAATTGCCCAATATGATACAAGGCATCATCGGAAATGGCAGATCAATCCGCTTCTGGCTAGATATATGGATCTTCATATCCCCACTCAAAGATTTATTTCCAGAACTATTTCATCTGGAAGTGGTTAAAGACTGTGGTTTATGACTGTTTACAGAATAAAATGTGGTAATTGATTGGCATTGGAGGTGGTCCCACCCCCACATAACCCATCATCCCTTTCACCCACACATCGCACCCTCACCACACCTGAACCGTCATCGTCTACCGCCCTGAATCACACATGTCACCACCATTCATCAGCCGCTGCCCACCTCCACCTTCCGACCTAAACACTCCTCCGCTGACCCGCCACTCGACACCACCACAGCCCTACTTCTCCGCTGTGACACTCTAGGTTTTCCCGAGTAACCCTCTTGTATTAGCAATGTGTACGTACGAATTATTAAATGAAAGTGGTGATTATCTTGTTATGCTATGTCTTGTATGTATGTATGTATAATATAAGTATGTGTGTATAGTGGTGAACCGAGACCACAACGAACCAGACTCGAGACCACTCGGTCTCGAGTAAACAGTAACGGTTGGGCCGGATTGGGCCATACACCCCTTTGAGCCCACTCGAAACCCTTGTAGGGTGCACCACCCAAACCGCGTATAAAACCCCCATCCACCTTTTCCCTTACACTCTCACACACTCTCTCCCTCATTAAAACCCTAGAACTACAAGACCTCCTCTCCTTTCTCTCGGACCAAACCGGTGACAACAAGGACAGTCGGCTCAGTTCAAGCTCGGAATCATCATTCGGAAGCTCACCCATCGACTCTTCATACCCTCACACTTCGAGTCTCTACCGGTTAGTGTTCTAATGTGTCCTAGGTGTTATATGTGCTTGACGAATGAAACATATGTGCTAGATGTCATGTGTGCTTGATGAATGAAACATATGCTTAACCTCTTTTGTATGATCTTGATTGACCTAATGAGTAAGAATCATGAAATACATGAAGAATGTTGTTGTTCATCTAATCTATGATGTAGATGCTTGATTTGTAGATAAAGTCATGGTTAGGAAGAATAGAGTGGTTTGTTAACGATCATGCTAACTTGACATATGAATAAGTAGAAAAAATGTTTGAATATGGTGCTACTATGTTCTCGGTTGGGTGTGTGAATGATGATGATCGATGGTGCATTAAACTAGGTGGATTATGCTAGCATAAATCGGTTTAAATGACCATGTTTGTTTAGGATGAAAACCCTAAAGATGAACTAGATAAATATGTATTGAATAGGGTATGAAGATTGGATTATATTTGAAAATGCTTGTTTTGATCCATTTTGGTTAATTGTTAGACAAAGAGACATGTTTGTGAAACCTCATTGGATAGTACATAAAAATCACAACAGTGGAATTCTGTTGGATAGTAAAATGCGGGCAGATGCATCAGAATCAACAGGTAAACGAGTCGAGACCACTGGTCTCGACTCGAGACCATGAAGCTACAACTCGAGACCGCAACGGTTGCGACTCGAGACCCAGACCAAGCAACTCAAAAACGGACTTAAGGGACTCAAGACCATCAAGGTCTCGACTCGAGACCACATCGTGACAACTCGAGACGGGATTCGAAACCTCTGAGGTTGCGAGTCATGCCTGCACCACTCGAGACCAACCATTACAAGTCGAGACCACCTTGTCTCGACTGGGCTGCTCACTTTAGTTATTGGGCCACAACGTGATTTGTTTGGGCTGCCTGTTTAACTGAACTATGTGTTAGTTGTTACTGTTGACTGATCCAATAGTAGAGCAGGCCCAATAACTCAACATATAACTATGTGCATGCTATGTGTTAGATTATGTGTAAAATATACGTGACATTCTCTGTACCCAAACCTGACCTATACTGGTAACCATGTTAGGACGTGGTGACTAGCGTGCTTGACAAGTAACCTAATCTGCCGAGCAACCCAAGGTGAGTTCACACACTAAAAGCATGCGTCCCAGCGAAGGACACGGACAACTGCCAACTTTGGGAAAAATACTTTTGAACTATTATTTCCGGGGGAAATCCAAATGGGTATTTACTACCTCCGGGGGAGATACGTTTGGATATAATTTATAAATCACAACTAGCCAAGCTAAACGAAACTCTATCACCTTAAATCCCTGCTTACAGTACCGATTAATCGCCGGGGGCGAACGGGTTATTAGTTAATAGCGCTATTAGGTTTGACAACCTCACACCGTGACCGGGGGAGATCGGGCGTGAACTAGTAGACCTCGCATCTTGGTCAATGACGAAAGACATTGACTCGGGGCACAACAACTTTCCGTCAACAGTTTCGGTATCTACAGTTTAGTGAGCTTACAGATGGGGTAGCTCCCCACAACGTGATTATAAATGCTTTATCTAAACAACTTACGTTTTCAAAAAAAACTAAAACTTGACACCTCGTGGACTCGCCAACATTATGTTGATAACCTACTGCATGCTTTGCAGGTACTCAGTGATTCAGGAGCTTGCAGCTCGCGGATGTGTAGTGGTCGTCTAACCCGTGTGTTGGGTTCTAAAAAAACTTGAACTAAGAATCTTTTGTTAAACTATTTTGTCTATGCTTCCGCTACTTATCTGAACTATTTCTTGAACTTAAAACTTTTGAACTTTGACTCTGATATTTGCTAACCTTGAGGTTGGTGAGTATTAATTATGTTATTAATGACATTGCTCAGTATAATTGGTGGCTGGATCCTGGTCCGTCACGCCTCCAAGCGGTGGTTCTCCGCAGGTGGATTTGGGGGGTGTGACAGATTGGTATCAGAGCCAATGGTTATAGTGAATTTGGTTTTAAAAAGGGGAAATCTTTTTGAGAAAAACCAGACTATAACCCGTGACTCGTGACGACACTACACTCCAAGTGCAAGACTCAACACATTAGACCTCATAGCTCGGACTAGTGATTACTTGCTTGCTTGCTTTATGTTTTCTGTTTTGCTATACGTACTAGTGTACCTAGTTAGATAGGTACACCTCCCTCTTCTTTCTCATTCTCGCTACATTACGACATCACACTCATACTATGTTTTCTGATTATGAAGACAATGAGTGGACGTGGAAGAGGAAACATTAACATGACTCAGGCTCAATTCACTAACCTGCTTAACACGGTGGCTGCAGCTTTCGCAGCTCACCCTGGGGTAAACACGTTATTTTAGGATGTTTAGATCCTACTGCCAAATCGTCTTCTCACCCCTAAAACTACTCGCCTCGCTTCTCACAACAGGTCAGCATGCACCTGCGCAACCACACGTGTGTACTTTCAAAACTTTCATGGATTGCAAGCCTCTCCCTTTCAATGGCACTGAGGGTGCCATAGGTCTTCTGCACTGGATTGAGAAAGTCGAAGCCATCTTTGCTGTCCGTGAGTGTCCCCCTGCGACTTGGGTGAAGTTTGCTACTGGTACGCTCGAAGGAAACGCGCTTTCCTGGTGGAAGGCGCAAATTCAGATGTTTGGTTTGGAAACTGCTAATGCTACTGCGTGGGAGGATTTCAAGGACATGATTAAGGAGGAGTATTGTCACAGGGATGACATCCACAAGCTCGAAAATGGGTACTTTGAGCTCAAGATGGTTGGATCAGAGATCGACGCATACACCAAACAGTCCAACGACTATGCTGCTCTTTGCCCGAACATGTCTCGACCCATGTACCGAAGAATCGAATTGTACATCAAGGGTTTGACTCCAGAAATTCGAAGCCATGTGACTGCAGCCAACCTCAATACCATTCAGCCGGTCGTCCGTCTTGCTCACAAACTCACTGATCAGGCCGTAGAACAGGGCAAGCTGCCCAAAAGGATCAGTGCTACTGCCGGAATTTCTAATGACAACAAGCGTAAGTGGGAAGGAAATCAAAGCAAGGATGCTAACCCCACTCAGGCCCCAACACAGCAAAGGAAAACCGAAAACAACAAGGGCCCTCAACAACAGGGTGGCTATCGCGGGAACCACCCCAAGTGCAACAAGTGCAATCGACACCACAGTGGGCCTTGTGGGAAAAGTCAGTGTCAGCGATGTAACAAGATGGGGCATGAGGCCAAGGACTGTAGGAGTCCACGTCCCGCCGGGCAGAACCAGTAGCAGCAACATCATGGGAACGTCAAGGGTTGTTTCCAGTGTGGAGCTGAGGGGCACTTTAAGAAGAATTGCCCTGAACTGAACCAGAACCGCAACAACAATCAGGGAGCTGGAAACAACGATCAAAACAACAACAATGCTGGGAATGGTGCAAGAGGAAGAGCTTTTGTGATTGGAGCTGGAGAAGCGAGGAATGACCCCAACGTCGTGGCGGGTAAGTTCCTACTCGATGATCGTTATGTTTCTGTATTATTTGATTCTGGAGCTGATGCTAGTTATGTATCCCTACGCATTAGTAAGAAGCTTAAGCACCCGCCTTCGTTACTAAGTTCTAAACATATCGTCGAGTTAGCTAATGGTAGAAACATCGAGGCCTCACACGTTATCAACGACTGCAAGCTAGTACTGTCTGGTCAGACTTATAGCATCGATCTTTTCCCTATCATTCTTGGAAGCTTCGACGTCGTCATTGGTATGGATTGGCTATCCAAACATCACGCGGAAATCCTCTGTCAAGAGAAAATGGTTCTCATTCCTCGCCGATCTGGCAAACCCCTCATCGTACAAGGTGACAAAGGCGGAGAAGTCACAGGCATCATCTCGTTCTTAAAAGCCCAGAAGTGTGTTTACGAAAGGGGCACACCGCTATCTTAGCACTTGTCACCAACACACAGGAAAAGAAAAGAGGATTGAAGATTTTCCAGTGGTACGCGACTACCCCGAGGTGTTCCCTGAAGAACTACCTGGACTCCCTCCCCACCGTCAGGTCGAATTCCAAATCGAGCTAGCTCACGGAGCAGCGCCTATAGCTCATGGGCCTTATCGACTAGCCCCTGCAGAACTGAGAGAACTCTCTATGCAACTACAGGAACTATTGGATAAAGGGTTTATCCGCCTTAGTTCGTCACCCTGGGGAGCACCAGTACTCTTTGTTAAGAAGAAGGATGGCACATTCCGAATGTGCATCGACTTTCGTGAGCTGAACAAGGTTAGCATCAAGAATCGCTACCCTCTCCCGCGTATCGACGATCTATTCGATCAGTTGCAAGGATCGAGCTACTACTCTAAGATTGACCTACGATCGGGCTATCATCAGGTAAGAGTCCGTAATGAAGACATCTCCAAAACTGCATTCAGAACTCGTTATGGTCATTACGAGTTCCTTGTCATGCCCTTTGGAATGACTAACGCGCCTGCGGTTTTCATGGACCTCATGAACCGAGTGTGCAAGCCTTACCTCGACAAATTCGTGATTGTGTTTATCGACGACATCCTGGTCTACTCGAAAAGTTAAGAAGAGCATGAACAACACCTGCGCCTTATTCTCGAACTCCTTCGCAATGAGCAACTGTACGCCAAGTTCTCGAAATGCGACTTCTGGCATCGAGAAGTCCATTTCCTTGGGCACGTGGTCAATAAGGATGGAATTCACGTCGACCCAGCTAAGATCGACTCTATAAAGAATTGGCCTGCGCCCAAAACTCCGACCGAAGTTCGCCAATTCTTGGGATTGGCAGGATACTATCGTAGATTTATCAAGGGATTCTCGAAGATTGCTCAGCCTCTCACGGCTCTCACTCAGAAGGGTATTGCTTACAAATGGAATGAAGCTCAGGAATCCGCATTTCAGAAGCTAAAGGATAACCTCTGTAGTGCTCCTATTCTCTCGTTACCTGAAGGTACCAACGACTTTGTGGTTTACTGCGATGCGTCTTTTCACGGGCTCGGTTGCGTGTTGATGCAACACGAGAAAGTTATTGCCTACGCCTCTCGACAACTTAAGACTCACGAAAGGAACTACTCTACGCACGACTTGGAACTGGGAGCAGTGGTTTTTGCTCTTAAGATATGGAGACATTACCTGTACGGTACCAAGTGCACTATTTACACCGATCACAGGAGTCTCAAGCATATCTTCAAGCAAAAGGAATTAAACATGCGACAACGTCGATGGGTCGAACTCTTGAATGATTATGAATGCACAATCAAGTACCATCCGGGCAAGGCCAATGTCGTGGCAGACGCCCTCAGCCGAAAAGACACTACGCCCAAGCGCGTGCGAGCGCTACAACTTACCATCCAGTCCAATCTCCCTACTCAGATTCGAAATGCTCAGGTTGAAGCTCTGAAACCGGAGAACATCAAGGCTGAGTCCCTGCGAGGATCGAGGCAGCGATTAGAACAAAAAGAAGATGGTGCTTACTATGTGACAGGGCGCATTTGGGTCCCACTCTATGGAGACCTACGTGAACTTGTGATGGACAAAGCCCATAAGTCCCGTTACTCAGTACATCCTGGTTCGGATAAGATGCACCACGACTTAAGGACTACGTATTGGTGGCCTGGCATGAAAGCCCATATAGCAACATATGTCAGCAAATGTTTGACCTGCGCAAGAGTCAAGACTGAGTATCGGAAACCAGCGGGCCTACTCCAACAACCAGAAATCCCGAAATGGAAATGGGAGCAAATTTCCATGGATTTCGTCACTGGCCTACCTAGATCCCAACGCGGGAATGACACTATTTGGGTGATAGTAGATCGATTGACCAAGTCTGCACACTTTCTGGCCATTAAGGAAACAGACAAGTTTTCTACCTTGGCAGAAGTTTACTTAAAGGAAGTAGTTTCGAGGCACGGGGTGCCAACTTCCATTATTTCCGACCAAGACGCTCGTTTTACTTCGGAGTTGTGGCAAGCTATGCACAAATCCTTTAGCTCACGTTTGGACATGAGCACCGCTTATCACCCACAAACGGATGGGCAGTCTGAACGCACCATCGAAACCCTGGAAGACATGCTTAGAGCACGTGTGATCGATTTTGGCAAGAATTGGGAGAAGCATCTACTGCTAGTGGAATTCTCCTACAATAACTGCTACCACACCAGCATTCAGGCAGCACCCTTTGAGGCATTGTACGGTCGTAAATGTCGATCACCTCTTTGCTGGGCGGAAGTTGGTGACAGCCAGGTCACAGGCCCAGAACTGGGGGTAGACACAACGGAGAAGATTGCCCAGATCAGACAACGCATGGCGGCAGCTCGTGACCGTCAGAAAAGCTACGCTGATAAGCGTAGGAAACCGCTAGAATTCCAGGTCGGGGACCGGGTTCTACTTAAAGTCTCACCCTGGAAGGGTGTGGTTCGTTTTGGTAAACGGGGCAAGCTTAATCCGCGATATGTTGGACCATTCGAAATTACCGAGAAAATCGATAAGGTTGCGTATAGATTGAATCTGCCTGAAGAGCTGAGTGCGGTGCACAATGTTTTTCACGTGTCTAATCTGAAGAAGTGTCTGTCAGATGAAACACTCATAATCCCATTCAAGGAACTCACTATTGACGAACAGCTACACTTTACTGAGGAACCGATCGAGATCACAGATCGAGAGATCAAAACCCTCAAACGTAGCCAGATACCTCTTGTGCGAGTCCGCTGGAACTCCCGACGTGGCCCAGAGTTTACCTGGGAGTGGGAAGACCAGATGAAGCACAAGTATCCCCAGTTGTTCCCAAATGAAACCCCCAGCACTGAAGCTACGACCGAATTTCGGGACGAAATTCCAAACTAACGGGGGGATGATGTGACACCCCATTGAAACGCTCTCACTCATACTAGCTTGACAGTGGCTGCCTTAACTTTCGGGACGAAAGTTCTTAAAACTTGGGGATAATGTGACACTCTAGGTTTTCCCGAGTAACCCTCTTGTATTAGCAATGTGTACGTACGAATTATTAAATGAAAGTGGTGATTATCTTGTTATGCTATGTGTTGTATGTATGTATAATATTAGTATGTGTGTATAGTAGTGAACCGAGACCACAACAAACCCAACTCGAGACCACTCGGTCTCGAGTAAACAGTAACGGTTGGGCCGGATTGGGCCATACACCCCTTTGAGCCCACTCGAAACCCTTGTAGGGTGCACCACCCAAACCGGGTATAAAACCCCCATCCACCTTTTCCCTTACACTCTCACACACTCTCTCCCTCACTAAAACCCTAGAACTACAAGACCTCCTCTCCTTTATCTCGGACCAAACCGGTGACAACAAGGACACTCGGCTCGGTTCAAGCTCGGAATTATCATTTGGAAGCTCACCCATCGACTCTTCATACCCTCACACTTCAAGTCTCTACCGGTTAGTGTTCTAATGTGTCCTAGGTGTTATATGTGCTTGATGAATGAAACATATGTGCTAGATGTCATGTGTGCTTGATGAATGAAACATATGCTGAACCTCTTTTGTATGATCTTGATTGACCTAATGAGTAAGAATCATGAAATACATGAAGATTGTTGTTGTTCATCTATGATGTAGATGCTTGATTTCTAGATAAAGTCATGGTTAGGAAGAATAGAGTGGTTTGTTAACGATCATGCTAACTTGACATATGAATAAGTAGAAAAAATGTTTGAATATGGTGCTATTATGTTCTCGGTTGGGTGTGTGAATGATGATGATCGATGGTGCATTAAACTAGGTGGATTATGCTAGCATAAATCGGTTTAAATGAGCATGTTTGTTTAGGATGAAAACCCTAAAGATGAACTAGATGAATATGTATTGAATAGGGTATGAAGATTGGATAATATTTGAAAATGCTTGTTTTGATCCATTTTGCTTAATTGTTAGACAAAGAGACATGTTTGTGAAACCTCATTGGATAGTACATAAAAATCACAACAGTGGAATTCTATTGGATAGTACAATGCGGGCAGATGCATCAGAATCAGCAGGTAAACGAGTCGAGACCACTGGTCTCGACTCGAGACCATGAAGCTACAACTCGAGACCGCAACGGTTGCGACTCGAGACCCAGACCAAGCAACTCAAAAACGGACTTCAGAGACTCGAGACCACATCGTGACAACTCGAGACGGGACTCGAAACCTCTGAGGTTGCGAGTCATGCCTGCACCACTCGAGACCAACCATTACAAGTCGAGACCACCTTGTCTCGACTGGGCTGCTCACTTTAGTTATTGGGCCACAACGTGATTTGTTTGGGCTGCCTGTTTAACTGAACTATGTGTTAGTTATTACTGTTGACTGATCCAATAGTAGAGCAGGCCCAATAACTCAACATATAACTGTGTGCATGCTATGTGTTAGATTATGTGTAAAATATACGTGACATTCTCTGTACCCAAACCTGACCTATACTGGTAACCATGTTAGGACGTGGTGACCAGCGTGCTTGACAAGTAACCTAATCTGCCGAGCAACCCAATGTGAGTTCACACACTAAAAGCATGCGTCCCAGCGAGGGACACGGACAACTGCCAACTTTGGGAAAAATACTTTTGAACTATTATTTCCGGGGGAAATCCAAATGGGTATTTACTATCTCCGGGGGAGATACGTTTGGATATAATTTATAAATCACAACTAGCCAAGCTAAACGAAACTCTATCGCCTTAAGTCCCTGCTTACAGTACCGATTAATCGTCGGGGGCGAACGGGTTATTAGTTAATAGCGCTATTAGGTTTGACAACCTCACACCGTGACCGGGGGAGATCGGGCGTGAACTAGTAGACCTCGCATCTTGGTCAATGACGATAGACATTGACTCGGGGCACAACAACTTTCCGTCAACAGTTTTGGTATCTACAGTTTAGTGAGCTTACAGATGGGGTAGCTCCCCACAACGTGATTATAAATGCTTTATCTAAACAACTTACGTTTTCAAAAAAACTAAAACTTGACACCTCGTGCACTTGCCAACATTATGTTGACACCCTACTGCATGCTTTGCAGGTACTCAGTGATTCAGGAGCTTGCAGCTCGCGGATGTGTAGTGGTCGTCTAACCCGTGTGTTGGGTTCTAAACAAACTTGAACTAAGAATCTTTTGTTAAACTATTTTGTCGATGCTTCCGCTACTTATCTGAACTATTTCTTGAACTTAAAACTTTTGAACTTTGACTCTGATATTTGCTAACCTTGAGGTTGGTGAGTATTAATTATGTTATTAATGACATTGCTCAGTATAATTGGTGGCTGGATCCTGGTCAGTCACGCCTCCAAGCGGTGGTTCTCCACAGGTGGATTTTGGGGGTGTGACATCCGCCGTCGGATATCCCTCTCAGTCGCCGGTTTTCACAACCGCCGCTGGTTCATCCTCATCCGCATCGGAACCGGCCGTCGACCACCGCCTTCTCAGCTGCTCATCATCGCCGGCCATCACCTACTTCGCCGACCCATTTCAACCGCCGCCAGTCGCCGGTTCAGGTATGTCACTGTCTTTTCTTTTTCTCTCCCTAGCGATATCCCGGAGAACCCGTCACTCTTGCTCCTGTGAAAGCATCCGTACCACCGTCTCTCAACTCCACTTCCAATAATTTTGCTTGAATTAACCAAGAATGTAGTAGAATTATATTACAGAAAACATGGTTAATCACATGAAATTGGAATTGACTTGCTATATTGATTCTTAATCTGAACTGAACATGATTATAGTGAAATTGCATTACACTGAGTTGGTTGTGAATTGTTGGTTTATCCGTCTGTCGTCTTCGTCTTATATCGAGTCTCGGTTTACTACACTTGAAGCTGAAAGTTTGAAGCTGAAAGTTTGAAGCTGAAAGTTTGAAGCTAAAAGTTTAAAGCTAAAAGTTTGAAGCTGAAAGTTTGAAGAAGCTGAAAGTTTGAAGCTTAAAGTTTGAAAAGGGTTCCGTTTGAAAAGGCTATGTTAGTTTCAAACGGAAAGGTCATTATCTATAAATAGTCTTCAAACTTTCACCATTTGTAACTTTCCGGCTTGTGCAACGAAGTGCTGCCGAAGTGTTGTCAGGTTGTAAATTGTCATAATGTCAATCATACAACAGTTTATAGTGTATTTCTAGCTGAATTGACCTCTACACGTCTGTTTCCGCCTTTCGTTTAGAGATAAACTCTTCTGATCGACTCATTCAGGTCTGAAATCGATCCTACAAGTGGTATCAGAGCTCAGGAAGAAGAGTTCTATACAATTCAGCTGCAATTTTTGTTTCTACACCTTTCTTTTTCAAAAATTACAAATTTTCACGGTTAAAATCGTCTGAAACTTTCACGATGTGTGCGTAATTGTGTTTTGACAAACCCTTGAGAATTTCAGTTCAAAACTCGAAGTAAAAGAGGTAAAAATGGATTGAAAACTGCATCCCGTTTGAACGAAGCATAGCATCCCGTTTGAAAATGCATGGGTTTTCGTTTGAAAGAGACCATTCCGTTTGAAACAGGATCCTATCGTTTGAAAATATGCATTCTGTTAGAACTATCGTTTGAATGACCTCTTCCGTTTGAAGATACCGTTTGAAATCTGAACCTTATCGTTTGAAAATGCACCTTACAGTTTGAACATTCACATGACCGTTTGAAAATACATGGTTGACAGTTTGAAACTAACCTGACCGTTTGAAAGTTGCCAACATGACAGTTTGAAACATGGTTCCAGTTTGAAAGTGTTTCAGGCTTCACGTGATTGTACATTGAGTAGTGTGATTCTATTGAACGTGCATCGAGTGTGTGAAATATTAAACGAGGTTGTCAGATTGCACAATCTCAATTTATATTACATCAACTTGGATCAGGCTTTTGCATGTGATTGTGTTTAAATCTTGTGTGGCTCAATGCATGGTTAAGATTGTCAGACGTTAAATAAAAAACAACAATATATCGTTTTGTGATTGCATGTGACTGTTGATCTTTCTAGACTTTGTCAGCCCACGTGATCAAGATTAACGGCCCTATCATATTATAACAACTGTGCACCGGCCCATGTGAATATTTTCGGCCCAAGAATCAAAGTATAGGCCGCCCACTTTTCAGTTAGAAGTCAAATAGCTTGTGTTCACATGAATTGTTTGGCCCAATCATAGTTGTTTGGTTATTGATATTGTCAACCCATTTATCAATAATGAACGGCCCAATGAGAAATTACAATCATGCTTGTCAGTTAAGTGTATTGTGAGGCTCAATCAAATTAAGTTGGGTAATAGAGTTTTTGTTAATTCATAAAACTTTGCATGAGATCTGATTGGTATTGAAAGTCTTTGTCAGCCCACTACAAACTTTGCGGCCCAATCAGCTATTGGTTTAGTGATTTTTGAGGTCCAATCATTATTCACATAATAAACAATGTTGTCGGCAGTTATATAATTCACGAGATCAAAAGTAACCGGTTCTACAATCAAGAGTTGAATATTAATATTGAGCAGCCCACTGTTTACATCGGCCCAATCTCAAAGCTCGAATTTTAACTGTCAATTCATTACCAAATCCGCATAGTTTGCAGTTCAAAAGTCTCAAAGGCTCAGGTCATTTGAAAGTCCGTCAGTTTGCACGTAAAAGAGTCAATTCATCCATATTTGATCCGGGTCTTAGCTGTCCGCACAGTGTGTCAACCTTCTGTCCGCACAGAATATTCATTCGTTCGAGTATCAGTCTTATTTAGTAAACTGATAAGTCTTTAAAACTGATTGTGTTTTGTTTGATTGTTGTCAGGTGTCTTACGAGGTGAACCAGTTCGTTTGAAAGCTTGTTTGAGAAATTCTTCAATACCGAAACATGGATACCGAGTTCTACAACGCATTTGCAACACCATCTAGTCCAGCTGCAGTTGTTCAAGCTATGAATTTAGAAAATGAGACGGAACCACCCAGAAACCCCCGAAATTGATGAGTATTGAAGAATACTATGGGTGGAAAGATCGATTCGAGAACTGGGTTCAAGCGAATCATCTCAGGTCTTGGGAATGCATACTAAAGAAATATGTGCTGTCTAGAACGGAGTTGCAGGTTCTCAAAGAGCTATCGAAGTTTACAGATCAAGAGAGGGTCATGTACAAAGCCGAGAAGATGATGATCAGCATATTGCAACAAGCGATCAAAGAAGACATATTCATTCTGCTACAGCACGACAAAACTGCAAAGTCAATTTGGGATGCTCTGCTTGTTAAGTTTGAGGGTAGCGAGAACATGATAAAAAGCAAGAAGGCACTGCTAAAGAAAGAGTTTGATCTGTTCATCAGTCTACCCGGTGAAGACACAAAGAAGCTTATTGAGAGATACTGCCACCTTGTACGATCCATGTCTATGTTGAGCATTACAAAAGATCGTGAGGAGTGGGTGGACAAGTTAGCCGATGCCCTACCACAGAAAGAGTGGGGAACGTATTTGATGATTTTGAAGAACACGGGTGTTTATGACGGGCTGACAATCTCACAGTTTATCGAAAAAATCGAGAGTCAGGATCTGGAACAGTAGAAGATCGCCAGGATGAACAGTCCGAGTGGTCAACATGATGTGAAGATGTACTACAAGGGTAGCATTCCAGTTCCAGAATCTGAGAGAAGTCCGAAAATCCAAACTGCATTCAGTGCTGGGGATTCATCAGAAAAAGCTGATCAGGATTCAAACAAGAGTAGCAGCGGATTTTCATCATTTCCGAGTGTTAATCCTAAAGAGTCAAATTCAAGTTTTCAGTCACAAAGCACAAAAACGGGAAATGGATATGTGATTCAGTGTAACATCGCGCTAAATCTTCCAGAAGGCCAAAGCTTTTCAGAAGACACTGCTAAAGACCATATAGCTCTACTTGGTTCTGTATTGTTATCTTATGAGGGTCTAGTAGCTGGTCGGAACGGAAATCCCATGCTCACCAAAGAGGATTACGACCAGATAGACGCCAAAGAAATGGAACTGATGGATATCAAATGGTGTCTTGCTAGTGTTCTTCGACGTGCTGAAAAGTTCAAAACAATCACCGGGAGAAATGACTTTCTTGATGCTCATGTATCTACTTTAGGTTTTGAAAAATCTAAAGTTACTTGTTTTCGATGCAGGGAGAAAGGCCATTTCAAACGAGAATGCAAGAATAGAGAATCTAGCGGTGTTCAGAATCCATTTGGAAAAGACGACTACTACCGGAAAGCCATTTATCAGCAGGTTGGTCAATCACAAGACTCACAGACGGCTCATGGAAGGAAGATTGAGGATTCAAAGAGAGCATGTTTAGTAGATTTCAGCTGGAGCAACTACATATCATCTGCAGCAAAGCTTGTATAGTTGATCAAGATGATGAAAGACTACCTGAGGGGTTCAGCTGGGATATGTTCATGGAAGAGAATGGTGATTACAAAGCTTTTATTGCAAAGATTGTGAGAGAGCCAGATATGTTTGCCACGTGGATGAAGTCAATTGGTGTGACAGTGAAGAGTGTGGAGGAGCTGTCTGTTACATCTGAAGAAAGCTTAGAAAATTCTGATGAAGGTTTACAGAGTTCAGATGAGAGTGTACAGAATCAGGTTACTTCAGAAAAAGAAGTTGTATTTGATCAAACATTGTCTGATTCTGGAGTATCAGATGCTGATTCTGAAAAATCTGTACAATTTGATCAATCACCAGTTGACAGTAACAGTGATGATGAGGAGGAGAAACATATAAATGTTGCAAAATCTCATCTTTCTCCTGAAAGCTTTCATTTCTATTTTGCAGATCGTATGGAGAAACTGAAGGAGAAAAGAGCTGCTAAAGAACAACAAAAGAAATCTGAAGATGATGTTCAAAATGTTGAAAGTGTTGCTGAGAAGATTACTGAAGTTGAGAAAGCAATTAAAGCTAAGAAGGTGAAAGAAGAAGAAAAGGTGATTGAAGTTGTGAAAACAATCGAGGTTGAGAAGATTGTTGAAGTTGTCAAGCCTTGCGAGAAATGTTTAGAAGCTTGCAAGGAATGTGCGGTGAAAGACGATATAATTGCTGAGTATAAGAAGAAGAAGGAGCAGTTACTGTTCAACCTCAACTACGTGAAAGAATCTTACGATGTCTTGAACAAAACAGTAACTGGTCTCCAAAAGACAAACTCAGAAAGAGAACAAGCACTAACGATGATGAATGCAGTCATGATGACAAAGCAGAAAGCTATCAACTTTTACATCGAAGAAAGTGCTAAGTGGAAGCAAGAGTTGGAGACAGAAAAGATCGAGAACGAGAGAATTAGACGTTTGTTACAAAGTTATTCTAGTTCTGATTATCTCATTGATCGTATTTACCCAACTGTTGCAGGAATGAAAGCTTTTCAAGATGAGAAGCCAAAGAATAAGAAAGATTGTGGTAAGAAACCGACTGTTAGCTATAACAAATGTCCGCCTCCAATTTGGGAAGGGTATTCTACTAGAAAACCAAACGAGGAGCAACTTGAGAAAGCAGTCAATATAAAGCTAAAAACCAACACAACTGACGTTTTACCAGATAACATTGATGTCACGTTTACCTGGTCCGATACTGATCATGAGTCTGAGTTAATTAAAAAGGTGGTCGATCAGGTGTTGGATACTGATGAGGAGTCCGATCAAAATCTGAGTCTGGAGGGTCAAATTCGTCAGTCAACAGTCAAAATTCGTCGGTTAAACGGTCTTGCAGTAAAGAATTTTTATTATCGAAAGCAAATTTGGATGATGTAACATTTGAAGTTGTATACACTTTAAATGATTCGGACAAATTATACTATGACAACAAATTTCCAATAAGAAGTGTTCGCTTTGACATGATCAAAAAGGTTTTCAAAATGACAGAAATCAATATTTCTGAAATAAAAGATTTAAATCTTACTGAAAAACCTAAAAAGTACACTTCAAGAGTTCAACAACATCTAAACAAGAAAAATGGTTACAATTGTGGTTCTGGTTTTCAAAAGAAACCTAACCAAAATCGTAGCTACAAAAAGAAAGGATTAGGCTTTGTTCCACCAGAAAATTATAAAAATGATAAAAATTCTAAAACAAAAACAGAATTTGTGTCAGGTGGAAGCTCAGAAGATGAACAGAAGAAACCATTCCGGAGACAGTCAAATCAAGAGTTTCTTGCTGAAAGAAAGAAGAATGGAACTGAAGTGTTTTATCAAAGAGAGACTCGAACCTGTTACAAGTGCAATGAAGCCAGTCACATTGCATGGAACTGTTCGACAAATGCAAAAACAAAACAGGGAGTTTCTCAGAAGTTAAAAGAAAAAGTTGTTGATGTTGAACCACCAACCAATATAGACTTAAAATTATTGAAAATTCAAAATATGAGGTTGGTGAGTGTTCGAAGAAGAATTTTTACAAAAAGAAAGAAAAAGACAACCAAGTGTGGGTTGTTAAAAAGAATGATGTAAATGTCGGCGATGAATATGGTTCCACAAAGCCAGAAGAGCCACAGGTTGAGGAGAAAATTTCAGTGAATGATGAAGAGTTTCCATCACTGAAGTTTGAAGAAGTTAAAAAGAAAGTTGGAAAAACTGAGATTTCAAATCAATTTTACAATGAAAAAAAAAGATTTTGATGTCGAGAAATCATTCAACGGGAATGTTAAAAGGATTTTTGGGAAAATGTTAAGTGGGAAAGCGAAGGGGTTTAAAGACTTTTACGCAACTAAAAAGGCAACATACAACCCCACTGCACAAGAACTGAAAGCCATCAAGTCTGAGAAGACTTGGATGGAAGTTTGTTTTCCATAAAGTCTTAGGACTACGCCGGAGATCCCAAGTTTATATCGTGGATCAGGAATCGGCATCATTCTAGTGTTTGAAAAGTTTGTTTGAAAGATTTTGAATAGTGTATGAATTTTACAGGTTAAAGGACTATGCCGGAGCTTCCAGGTTGGTAATTGAGAAGCAGGAATCGACATTTTTTTGGCTAATTTGACAAGTGGTAAAGAGGTTTCTGTAGATGTCTCATTCCTACAGGAAAACCTACAACTACAAGTGGTATTCTTTGGGTTTACTTACAAGTAGTAGTTGTTGGTTATACTTTGAAGAGATTATGTTTACAATTTTCTGAACTGCAATTGGTAAATCATGGACATTAAGTTGTACTTGATTTACTATACATATGAGATTGATAAACAAGATGATGAACCATATCCCCATGCTTCACAAGTGGTAAACTTAAAAGTGGTAAAAACAAACTCATTTTCCGGAAAAATCATTTTGATTAAAACAAACTTAAGTGTTTTGAAATCTAAATGAGAAAATGGTTTGTTGAAAGGGGGAGTTCAGATTGTTTATGCCGAGTGAATGGAGATTTGATGTGATTCGATGTCAGTTGTCAAGTTTCTATACAGTTTGTTTTACTTTTTATTTTTCAAAAGGGTCAAGAGTGTAGTAGTTTTCAAATTTCTTTAATGCGTTTGCATTTTAGGGGGAGTAGAAAATTTCAGAAAATCCAAAAACATTAGAAAATTTGAAAAAGCCAAAAACATGATAAAATTCAAAAAATGAGTTTCGTTGTGAAAAGAGGAAATGATAGTACGTCAGTAGGCTGTCACAACATGCTAAAGAATTGGAAAGATAATATGTGATAAACAGTCTTACTGTGGATATGTCACTAGGTTTTTACACATTTAGTAAATTGTGACGAGATATAAATCTAAAAGTTCAAACTTGCTTGTTCTGTGGGTTAACACAAACTTGGATATATAGGTAAACCCTGAAATCTTGTTTGAAAGGTCCCTTATTCTGAGATACTAGGTCTTTATGCTCAGTGATATCTGGGGTATTATCCCAGGACTTCTGCTGTATGGATGTACTGACCTAGTCCCCGGATAATGCTTTCCGCAAAAAGCTTGAAACATAGCTTCACCCTCAGCATGCTGATGAAACAATAAAATTGATAGTCGCTACTGTTGAAATTAAAAGATCCTCTAAAGGGGACACACCAAAAGTCGAAGCCGTCATCTCTCTGCGTATACGGAAGTATCGACCTGAGCTCTCACGGACCTCGCATCTAACCCCTATACAGATATCAGCTGTGGTATACTCACCTGTAAGACTGAATATTGGGATCTGGATACGGGAGTATATTCAAGTAGTGGGACACACGGATAAGTTTAAGTTCTTAAAACATTAATATCGTATCTCGGATCAATTGAACTTTGTGTGAAAATTTCAGTGGACCGATATACTGACAATCTAGGTAAATTGTTTAGAACTTAAAATGAAATCAAGCTTAACGGTGTTAGTGACATGTCTCATAAACTGATATGATCCTTTTACACGAACTCACAAAAATATGTTTGTAAATATTTCTTCTCTGCATTTCATTTCTTTATATTGAAAAATCCAAAAAGATTTTAGTGTGTTTTAGCATAAATTTTGAAAAATTCAAAAAGATTTTCAACAAACTGATGTTGGAAAGCTGATTATCAAAATTCCGAGTGGTAAACATGATGACATTGTTGTGAGGGGGAGTGCTTCTAATTGTCAAGATATAATTTTTAAATCAACAATTGGTTCATCATATGTGAATGATCTGAGAGGGAGTGTCTGAGAAAGAGTTGTAGTTGATACACATGTTTATGAGAGAGAGTTAGTGTTGGTGCATGAAAATTGTTAAAATTAGAAAATTTATTTCCGGGTTAAGAATGTGCAGGAATTGCCGGGTTTCAATCTTGGATCTAAAGATAAAGAGCCAGGTTACAATATCCGTTGAAGAAAGCCAAGTTTCGATCCTGGAAATCAAATTTTGGAAAGCCAGACAACGATCCTGAAGATGTTGCTGAAGAACAAAGGAATACCAGCAAATCGAGAGGGGAAGTCTGAAGACAGAGAGAGAGAGAAGCCCAGAGGACTGATAAAGATTGAAGATGTGAAGACTCGACACTGAAGACTCCGTCAACATCCGAGGGGGAGTTTGTTGGTGCATCCGTCTGTCGTCTTCGTCTTATATCGAGTCTCGGTTTACTACACTTGAAGCTGAAAGTTTGAAGCTGAAAGTTTGAAGAAGCTGAAAGTTTGAAGCTTAAAGTTTGAAAAGGGTTCCGTTTGAAAAGGCTATGTTAGTTTCAAACGGAAGGGTCATTATCTATAAATAGTCTTCAAACTTTCACCATTTGTAACTTTCCGGCTTGTGCAACGAAGTGCTGCCGAAGTGTTGTCAGGTTGTAAATTGTCATAATATCAATCATACAACAGTTTATAGTGTATTTCTAGCTGAATTGACCTCTACACGTCTGTTTCCGCCTTTCGTTTAGAGATAAACTCAGGTCTGAAATCGATCCTACATGAATTGGTAATTTTATTCCAATTGTTTGTGTATACCTTGAGATTATTGAATTCGCCTTAAACCAGCTCAAACATCTGAGCCACTTTATGATTCTTCTTCTGGTCCTGTGTCGGATAAGGTTCCACCTCAATCGAACCATGATGATGCAGGTGTACAGTGGCAAAAGCAGTCGTCTTCTTCATAGCTAATACCCCTCTACCTGCAATTGATCTTCGTCGTCTGCAATTTGATGGGGAGTAGACGAGTTTGTTTGGGAATTAGGGTTAAATGGTTAAATTGATGTTAAACAGATGATATATCAAGTTTCTTTCCACATGTGCTTCCAAGTCATCATTTAAATGCCACATAGGCTTAAAAAACTAACTCAGTTAGTGTTTTTTTAACGAAGGGGTGACAGTGACACCAACTTATCGAGTAGAGGGTGGTGGGAGTCAAGTTGAAAGTTGGGCGTGATATTGGCCAATTTTGCATAGTTGAGGGTGATACAGTCCATTTCCCCAATAATAAAAGATAAGTTTTCGGATATCAAAAGATAAGTGTTACCTCCCTCATTGCGCTTTATGTGCAGAAGTAACTTGATAGATTTTGCTTGGCCTCTTTAACATGACAATAGACATCTGCTTTCAGAATTGTGCTCCTGAGTGATGCCTACTACCGTCATCCCGTCCCCTCACAACTCACGTCCGTAGCTACAGAACCCGGAGGAAAACATAATTATGGCTTTTTTGAAGAATAAAAAACAAACCGACATAAATTACTGCAAATTCTGAAGAATAATAACAACGTAAGGCATACATCTCCAACATGCAACAACTTAAGATTCATTTACATTTTGGCAATCATAAATAACAATTTAAGGCATACAATCTCCAACAGTATAAGATTCGCAATTTCATATACATTTTGGCAATCATAATAAACATGATTTATCAAAAATTGAAGCATGGACAGAAAAGAGTTTGTGGGTCAACCCAACCCAACACAACCCACCCGTACTATAAAAAGGCGTGTTTCAACCCAAAGCCATTTTGACACAACCAGCCAACTGTTGTTAAAGATAAAGGAGCAATGGCTCTTATAAACCCACATAAACCTATTAGCATCAGGACCGTTTTGGTTCTAAATAAAATAAAGATTAAAAAATTTAAATATATATATATATATATATATATATATATATATATATATATATATATATATATATATATATATATATATATATATATATATATAAGAGACATTACCCAACATACCCATTTTCACCTTTAACTATATTTAAACATAATTAGCAAGAAACATTATTCCCTTCCCAAGCATCAGAAAACTCAGCACATGGAGTGTTGGTATTTAAAGATCGCTCTACTGTAAAACTACTTTCCCCATCATTTTTGGTTCTAACACTCATTGAATCATGGGGATCATGACAAAGATCTCACCATCTAGTTTGAAACATCATGTTTATCTGTTTTAGGTAGACACTTGATATGTGTATTTTCAACATCACCAAAAACAGCATCAGTGGTAACTCTTCTTTTTCTTCAACCATTACATAATAAAATAAAAACCACAATATATTTGTTACAGTAAGCACTTAAATCGAACACTTATGTAATAATTAATAATTGTTATAAAAGATCTTAATGAAACAATTGTAAGAACGCCTTAATGCAGCATGAGAACCGTGGGTTGACATTCAGCTGGTAGTAGATTAGGAAAACGTCTGATCTGACCACTACTATTGCTACATATTAAAATAGAAAGGTGCAACAACTACTTTTAAAATAAAAGCCTAATGAACTCTGGTTTACTTGATTAATAACATTAATAGAGCCAATCTCAAATTCTAAACCACAATTTGGTGTGTAACCCTAAACTTTGTAGTATCAAAATTAGCCCTAATTTTGTAACGAAATTTACCTCAATGGAAGGGGAATATGGTGACTTCTGGCACACTTTATCTGCTCGATCTCTCTTGAAGTTTGCCCTAACTCTTTTGTAATTATCAAAGCAACACAGTTGCAAACCAAATCACTTTACAAAGAATAGAAGATTTCAACTCAGAATACAGATAATCGAAAACAAACCTGTTTGTTGATTACAATCAGATGCACATCTCCGTTCAGTATCAACAGCTCTGACGACCTTCAATTTACCTTGTCGTAAGCAATTGAGAACGGATTTGAAGTGTGTGAGAGCGAAATCAAGGATGATGTAGGGTTTTGTAAGAGTGGAAGGTGTTTATATGGATGCAGAGAAGCATATTACAGGAATCCAGAAAGCAAAATTCAACAGATAATATGGGGAGAGACGGGAATGAAAGCAAAATTCAACAGAAAATAAGGGGATAGACGGGAGGATTGGTTTCATGGGAGAGAAGGGGGAATTGGTTACGTGGAGGAAGGGGTAGAATGTTCAGATTTGAAAATAAAGTGTGTTCTAAATTTGAAATCCCGCTCAAATGTAAATCCCGCTCAAGATTTTAGGAATGTTTGATTTAAAGGCTTTTTAGATCTTAAGCTTCAAATGCTTGTATCATGTGCTTTCAAGACTTGTACATGGCAAATGACCATTTCTATCCCTTGGATATGCTTATTAATCTATATTATATATAATATACATATCCAAAGGACTTCTTAAGGTCATTAAAATTTCCTTAAAACACCCCTAAAGCATTATGTACAAGTGTTTTAAGCATCAGAAAACATCCATTTCCACTTATACCCTTCAACTAAAAAAACACGGATACATCAGGCTTCACTCTCATTTCAAAACATTTCAAAATGCCCGCTTCCCCTGCTCCTCTCTCTCTCTCCGGCGTTTCCAGATCTGGATCTAGGGTTTTTCTCCATCACGTTTCTACTACTCCAATTCCTCATGGAAATCATTGGAATCAAACTCAAGTCAAGGTTTTGAACTTCACGGAGTAAGTGCTTTTCTAGATTTTGTCCAAATAAATTGGAATTTTATATTGTAGATCTAGGTTTCAAACTTTTGATATGAACCGATTTCGTTGAGGTAATTATTGTTTGGATCTGTAAATATGAAATCCGTACCATTTGTTTTGTTACAGGAGTTGAAGATGATGCAAGCTGTTGTTTTAATTGGTGGTGGTTAGCAACGATAGAGATGGTGGTGGTCTGCGGCTTGTGGTGGTAACGGTTAGCGTCAACAGATTCGGGTTTAGAGTTTTGACCAGATTCTGGTAGCCCTATCTAGGGTTCTGACCATAACCCTAATCCGGTGAAAGTTGTAGATCTGGTCAGTAAGGGAATGAAAACGAATTTCGTGTTGTGTGGTACTGTATCTCTCATTTCACCATTTTTAAAAATTTTTAAGTTATAGCAAAAGATGAGGTTTTAATTTCAAAAG
This sequence comes from Helianthus annuus, assembly GCF_002127325.2. NCBI lineage: Eukaryota > Viridiplantae > Streptophyta > Magnoliopsida > Asterales > Asteraceae > Helianthus > Helianthus annuus. The sequence continues at coordinate 126,534,904 of NC_035445.2, forward strand.
CTTGAAGACAAAGAAGCTGAGGTAACTGTGTTGTATTTGAACATCAGACATTTCATACATGTTGATAGTTATTTGTTTTTTTTTTAATTCTCATAGGTTAACTGAAATGATCTTACTTTTGTTCTCTTCTGGTTTTATTTGTTAGTGCAGGTCTCCATTAAGTGGCCAAATAGCAGGGATGAAGTATGGAAAGCAAAGATACCAAATTTGTATCCTTTTGTCTCGGTTATTGTTAATTAAGTATGCTTTTTTTCGAATTTTAAACAAGCAAAGCTAGGGAAGATGACAAGCCCAGATCTAATAGGTTTGCTTTGGTTGTAGATGAAGATGGAGTGGAGATGGACGAGCCGGTGAGTTACACGACTAAGGAAGATGGCAAGCAAAACATTGCAGATCTGAGTTTATATGATACATTCAAGAATTTTCGATTCAAATCTTGATAGCTGATTTGAAATTTATTATGAACAGGCAAAACGCAAGAGGATAGCGGAGTTATCTGTTAGAAGTTTGCCTCTGGATAGACGTCCAAAATCACATTTGAAATGAGCCTTGAACTGGTGAGACAGACAATTTCTTGAAGTTGCTATTTGGCACATGTTACTAATTGGTAGTGGTGGCGTACAAGGGGGTTCTTAATTTTAATGGGTGAAAACAGATTGGCTTGGCCGCTTGGGTACTTGTTATTGATCCATTATTGTAGGTCCGGCTAGGAGGATCTAGTCGCCTAATCCTTGTATACCAACCACCCCGGTTGTGCGGAATCCAACCCAGATAGCAAACCGAGATAGAACACGCAATATAAGGACACACAAGACTCAACGATTAACACATCTGTATTAACACGTATGAAAAGTCAGTTACAAGCTCAATGTTTACAAATATACTCTGTAAACTCTCAAGGTTCTCTCGTGTGTATGTGTTTGCGCTCTCTGTGTTCCACACTTATCTTCTGTCTGATATCAGACTATATATAGCAACAGACACCACGAAACAGAATAAGACACGGCGAATCAAGACCAAGCTCGACGAATCACATATGAAATCGACGAAACTGAGTTGAGGTTGACGAAACAGTCTTGTTTCATCAACTATACTCTTGTTTTGTCGATGTTGGGCTTGGGCCCAAAGAGTGTTTCGCCGTGATGCTTTAAGCCCAAAGATTTGATTCGCTGTCTTGTTTCAGTCCAAGGACTAAGGTCCAGTCCTTTGTTCTTTGGCCCATGTTTGATCTTTAAGCAAAACGACGGAGGAATGCCGTTGCCCGAGCCGACATGCGTCAAGTCGAGTCGCGTCCACAAACATGTATCAACAAACTCCCCCTTGGACGCTACTCGCGAGATTCGCCTTTCATGTCTTCTATGTCGGAGGATCTTCAGAGTCTTCACGTCTTGAAAGCAGAAAGTGTATCAACAAACTCCCATTTCATGTAGGAAGTGTGTTGACAAACTCCCCCTTAACATAAGCTTCCCCATGAGTTATGCTCGTGAAAGACTTGATCTTTATAGCTTGAGATCCTTGTAGTGTTGATGATGGCCAGCGGCAACTCGATTATCTTCATCATTTGAGTTCCTTCACGTCGTGTCTTCATTCTGAAGCTTGTCATCGACCATGTTCTCCTTGCCTTTAGAATCTGCACATGCAAGAAATCTAAACGCGTAATGAGAACAACTGCTTGGAATATAGTTAGTATAAACAAAACGACACACGTCTGACCATATTCCAATCATACACCGTCCGACAGCTTGAAAGTTTAATAAATTTATCAATTTTAGTCTTTAACTTTCAAAACTTTGCAAATTTTGACCATTTATGAAGATTTAGTCAATTCTGTTTTCAGTCAGGTTTCAGGCAACGAAGACTCGAGATCCAACATCGTACAATCGAAAATAAGATAGAAATAAAATCTTTTTGGCTTTTATAAAGTTTATATTAAAACACACCTAAAATCTTTTTGGAATTTTTGAATATTTCAAATGTAAAGACATAAAGCAGTAAATAAATATTTACAGACTTTCTTTTTGCGAGTTTCGAGGGTAAGAGAATCATATCAGTGTACGGTCATGCCAAAAACGCTCTTGTTGTTCAATTAGGTAACATTAAGATAAGCATCCTATAATGATTATCGGTATTGTTGTCCACATAAGCTCAACTTATCAGATGTAATCATGGCGAGGGGATACATTAAGGTATGATTTATACTTACCGACCGGTGTTCATCCACATCACGACACATTCCCGTATCAAGGTATGCACGAGGGTTCATCTTACCGGTGAGTATACCGATTATCATCTGTTTGACCGTATATGATGTGAGAAACTCGCTTATTTTGATTTGAAAACAAGCCCTATGTGATAGAATCACTTATTGATGAGGAACTTGATTTTCATATGCATGAGGGCACAGGAGCAAGTCCGTGAACAGGTCAGTACTTTCGTACAGTAGAGAGACGAACTTGACTCCCGGATAAATGTGATATATTATCACTTATTTGTTTGGACATGTGATTGTTGATCACTTATTGAGGTCGAATGCAGTATGTACACGTATGTATGGTATCATGGAAGATCTAGACTTGCGTCCCCGTTATTTTTCGGTAAAAGATACAACCATGATAGCCAGATGATAAGCAGCATAAAGACCGAATATCTCAGAACCTCGGCAATCTATCAAACGAAATTTCGGTACTAAGACCATATGCCAATGAATGGTTCCCACCTGGTCTTTAGTCGATTTAAGATTTATATCACCCTGCACACTTTAAAATGATTGTGAGCCTACCGATACATCTTATATAGAGCTGCTTATCGTTTTTCATTTAAGGTTTAAAGAGGTTTGGACAGACCACTGATGTACTATCATTTTCTCTTTTGCTCGCCAGGAAACTCATTTTTGTTTTTCTATTGTTTTTGTGTTTTTAAATTTTTCGATGTTTTTGGATTTTCAAATTTTGGATTTACTCCCCCTAAAATCAACAAACTAAGATAAATTTAAAAGACACAAAGATATTTACAAAAATGATTTTCCGATGTTGGTATTACTCTTGCTTGACCGTAATGCCGTTTACCAATAATAAAAAGTCAAATCTTGATTTGTCAAATGCTTTGGTAAAAAGGTCGGCACGTTGGTCATCGGTGTGGACCTTAACAACATCGATTAGCCTTTTCTCAAAGCAATCACGTATGAAGTGATACTTGATTTCGATGTGTTTGGTCTTTGAATGCTGCACAAGATTTCTAGTGAGCAGAATTATCAACGTAAATAGGAGTAGTTAGGAATTCAAAACCGTAGTCGCGCAATTGTTGTTGGATCCACAGGACTTGGGAGCAATAACTTGAGGCAGCAATGTATTCAGCTTCGCATGTTGATGTAGCGACACAAGTCTGCTTCTTGCACTGCCATGTGACTAGGCGATTTCCTAAAAACTGACATCCAGCCGTTGTGGATTCGCCGTCGATTTTGCATCCGCCAAAATCAGAATCACTGAAAGCGATCAAATCAAAGTTATTATCCCTAGGGTACCATAGACCGGTGTCAGGGCAACCCTTCAAATAACGAAAAATCCTTTTTACAGCTACAAGATGTGAGGCCTTCGGGTTGACTTGATATCTGGCAAGCAGGCACGTTGGGTACATTATATCTGGTCTTGATGTTGTGAGGTACATTAGAGATCCGATCATCACGCGGTAGTATGAGGGGTTAACAGATTCACCCTTTAAGTCCGGAGTAATTCCGTGATTTTGCGGCAATGGGGTACCAATGGGCGTTGCATCAGACATCTGGAACCAGCTCAAGATGTCACCAACATATTTAGTCTGATGGATGAATATCCCAGACTCAGTTTGTTGCACTTGTAGGCCCAAAAAGAAGGTCATTTCCCCCATAGCACTCATCTCGAATTTATCCTGCATAATGCGCTCGAAATTCCTACATAAAACATCATTAGTAGAACCAAAAATAATATCATCAACGTATACTTGTACCAGAAGAAGATCTCCATCTTGTTCTTTGATGAAAAGAGTACAGTCGATAAGACCTCTGCGAAAACCATTCTCCAGCAGATAATTAGATAAGGTTGCGTACCAAGCTCGCGGTGCTTGATGTAGAACATATAGAGCTTTGTTGAGCAACCAAACCCGATCGGGATGGATAGGATCTTCAAAACCTGGAGGCTGTTCGACGTACACCTCTTCTTCAACCACACCATGTAAGAATGCACTTTTGACGTCCATCTGGTAAACCTTGAATCCTTTGAATGAGGCATAAGCCAGAAAGATCCGAATAGCTTCCAGACGTGCAACAGGTGCATAAACTTCGTTGTAGTCGATCCCTTCAATCTGACGAAAACCTTGAACGACTAATCTTGCTTTGTTTCGGATAACTACTCCACGGTCATCCTTTTTGCATTTGAAAACCCAATAGGTACCAATCTTCTTGTAACCAGCAGGTTTCTCTACGAGTTACCAGACACCAAGCTTCTGGAATTGTTGCAGTTCTTCCTGTATTGCTTCAACCCAAGAGTTATCTTTCATGGCTTCTTTCCAAGTTCTTGGCTCTTCCTGTGAGACATAACACGCGAAAGACCAATCATTTTGTTGACCAGATTCTCGAATAGCTGCGTACAAGCCTGCATTGTTCTTGTTTCGCAACATGTTTCTTGTTTAAATGCCACTCTGTACATTTCCGATGATGTTTTGTTGAGGATGGGTATTGTGAATCCTTGTTTCTGGATTATCCTGAACTGGAATATTTGCACCCAGATTGTTGAGATTGAGATCAACAACCAATTCAATGCCTGGAATTGACGAAGAGGATGATGCAGTAGCTTCAGCTGTTCTAGGGGCATCTACTGGAGGAGTACCCTCGGAAGTACCATGAGCTGCTGTTGTTGGAGCTTCTTGATCTGCATCTAGAAATTCATCATCCTCTGAAGATTCGTTCAACTCGGCAGCATCGTGAAAATCCTCATTGTCGAGAGCATTGTTGTTCACTGAAGATGGTTCTTGATTGACAAGAATAGGACAAACCACCGGTGAAACTGTTGCATTGTCACTCTCAAAAAACATCCTTCCCGTAACATTTTCTTCAACGGCTTCAACATTGATCGAATTGAAAAAGTCATACTCAAACATCCAAGGCTGACCAGGACATTTGACTGGCAATGTGTGCCTTTGTACTCTGACCTCCGACCATTCCTCGACCCTTTTAGTCTCTAGATTCCAGACTCTTAAGTTCGGGGTGGCATACCCAAGAAAGTATCCCTCAATTGCTTTTGCCCCAAACTTTCCATTAGGATCGATTATCGTGCATGGAGCTCCAAACGGTTCAAGATACGACAAATCTGGTTTCCGTTTGTGAAGAAGCTCAAAGCAGGTCTTGTTGTGCCTTTTGACTGTAAGGACTCGGTTCAACGTGTAACATGCAGAGGCCACAGCTTCAGTCCAGAATGGAATGGGCAACTGCGACTCTACCAACATTGTCCTAGCAGTCTCGATCAATGTGCGGTTCTTACGTTCAGCGACGCCATTCTGTTGAGGAGTATAAGCTGCACTAAATTCGTGAAGAATACCTTTTGAAGTGCAAAACTCCGCCATGGCATGATTTTTAAATTCTGTACCATTGTCGCTGCGTATCCGTCTAACCTTCAACTTGTACAAATTCTCAATCTGAATGATTAAGTTTTTGATAATGCCAAAGGTTTCACTCTTGTGTGCCATGAACGCCACCCGAGAAAATCTTGAATAATCATCACACGAGGCAATATTGATCATTTCGAATGCTCTTATGCTTGACAGGACCGAACAAATCCATGTGCAAACGTTCAAACAGAACAGCCACCGTGTTGATTTTCTTTGTAGGGTGTCGCTTCTTCGTTTGTTTTCCTTTCTGGAACGAAACACAAACGTCTTGAAGATGGAAGTTTTTAAGAGGAACACCATTCACCAATTCATTTGATACCAAATGATTCATTTTGCGTAAGTTAATGTGACCCATTCGTCTGTGCCAAGAGATTGAGTCTTTTTCTGTGGCTTTGGAAACGAAACATGTTGCTTGTGCAGACGTAGTAATAGCTTGGCTCATATCAAGGACATACAAATTATTTATCCTTGGAGCAGACAAGAGAATTCATTCTTTTGGAATTTTGAAGCCGGGTTTCAGCACATAACATCCATTTGCATCAAAGTGTACTGAGAACTGCTTATCACAGATTTGTGAAACGCTGAGAAGATTGTGATCAAGTTGTTGCACAAAGTTGATCTTGTTAAAGCTTACAACCCCGTTGGATATCATTCCTTCTCCAGTAATATATCCGCCCTTATCTCCAGCAAAAGCAACATAACCTCCTCTAATAGATTTGACGTCGTAGAGAAGCTTCATGTCGCCTGTCATATGCCTGGATGCCCCACTATCAACAATCCAATGACTACTGATAGTTCCTCCTGGAACACCCTGCACATGAACTCAATTGATTAGTTGGAGATGGGGACCCAAGCCATTGTGGTCTTGGGTCTTCCATTTTCATCAATAACAATAACTTCTATTCTTTGATGACTCGTAAATTGTGATGATCCCCCTGATTCAATAACCGTTTTAGGTTTCCAGGTCTGTTTTGTTTTACTAGTGTTATTCTTTAAAATTTTAACTTCATGATTTTCTGAAGTTTTTGGATTATCTCGTTTGACAGAAACAGATGGTTTGTTAACCACATCGGTTTTAATCGCCTTTTTAATTTTCTTGACCTGTTGGCGTTTCTGTTTCTTTTCCCTTTCTTTTACAAGACGGGGATCTGATTTTGTTGAAACAGATCGCTTGCGATCAATTTGGTCACGGGGAGCATCAACCTTTGCTTTCAACTTATGAAGATATGGACAATTTCGAATTATATGTCCAATTTCACCACATTCGAAACATGATCTTCGTTCAACAATTCCCGAAGTATCATGTGATCGTCTTGCCGATGATGATGAGCTTTGTGATCCCGAGGTACTAGGTTTTGAACAGTTTGGTTCATTTCTCTTCATCACTGTTGCTTTCTTAACAAAATCCAAGTTAGACTTGTTTTCAAACGTTTCAATTTTGTCCGTTCCCTTTGATTTCACAAAGTTCACATTCTTGTTCTTCTTTTGATTCGGCTTCCTTTGACCTTGAGCCAGTAATTTTCTTTTTGGTTTAGTATGATTTTGCTGCTTTCTCTCAGTTGGTAATTTCTGATTGCCGTATTGTTTTCGAACTTCGGCTTTTGGAATAGGAGGGCACTATGTTACTGTAACATGTGATCCTGTCTTTCCCAAAAACTTACTTGTCGAATTTTCAAAGACTTTACTGATTAAAGACTGATTAACATTCTTAATAGGAAAATCTTTGTCAGAATATATTTTATCATCACCAACAAGAGTGTACAGCAAATTCACACTCTCCGACTCTTTTACAGACGAGGACTCGATTGCAACAGTCTTAGCGGGTTCTGCAGGAGGATCACATAGAATGTAATTCTCAAGAGGTATGTCCTCTTCTTTGATTTCCGCATCAGACTTTGCTGGGATAGTATCATCGGATTCATCATCAGAAGAATCAATATCCTCAATAATGACTGGAGGATCCTGATTCTGTTCAGCAGAAGACACACATGTATCTGCTGATACATCTGAATCTGATGACACTTCTTTCTTGTATCCGAGTCCTGTTGCAAATTCCTTAACGTCTAGAGGAACAGATGGTTCAAAGAAAATTCTATCCTCCTCGTCAGGCATGGCATCATAATTGTGTCTCACTGGTGGTGGACATTTCTTGTAACCTATGCATGTGACATCCCGTTTCTCTTTATGAACGTCAATGATGTGATCCAACACATAGTTAGAGCTCAAATAACTGTCTAGCTTCAGCTGGATCGCCTCACTTTCAGTTTTGACACAAGCCATCTATTTTTGCCTTATCTCAAGACGAGTTATATACAAATTAATGTCAGTTTGTTTTCTGGAAACCATTTTTGTTAATTCTGTTTTATCATTCTTTAATTTTTCGATTACCGATTTAAACTTCTTTTCATGGTTTTCATAAAACATGTTGGCTTCAGTGCACTTCGAAAGATCCACGGTCAACTTTTGATTGTGGATAAACGTCACATCATATTTCTCTTGCAAAGCCTCATGTTTGCTTTGCAATTCACACCACTTATCCTTCAATGAAACATGTTTGTCTTGCAAGTCAAACAAACTAGCTTGTAAAGCATCATGTTTGTCTTGCAACTCAGACATGTTTGCCTCTAAATCAACACATTTAACACTCAAACTATCACAATTATCACAAATAACAGCAGTGGGTTCATCGACACATACTTGACTTGATGAACTGTCGACATTAGCCATAACGGCTGAATGGAGAGAAGACGAAGAATATCTGCATCAACTGACACTCTTGATGCCTCACCCATATGATCATCGCCTGAACTCGAGGATTCTTCATCCTCAGAAGATTCACCACCATTGGTGGAAGATTCTCCACCACTGGCGTGAATAAAATTCTTGACAACCTCAGCAAAACAGGCTGTTCCATCCGGAGCATCACCACTCAACAGGATTGACCAATCACAACCTTCATCTACTAGAACCATAAGCACCTGGTTGGCATTTGATGGTCCTGCTTGGCTTTGGTTGTTGACAGGTATCAATGTACGCTCATTGTTCCTGTTCTGATTCTGCTGGTTGCTTTGGTTTCTGAAAGGATTCTGGTTCCCATGCTGTGCTGGCTTTGTACATTCCCTTTTAAAGTGACCCCGTTCACCACAATTAAAGCACTTTACTGCCTATTTATCGAACCCATACTTGGTGTCTTTCTTGCTTTCCAAGCTGGTTCTGCCAGTTCTTTCCATGAAATCCTTTGCCCTCCTCACAGCACTTGCAAAGGCCCATTTGATATCCATCAAATCCATCTCTTCCTTATCAATCTGCTGATAATCTTCTTGTGTCAGATTAATGTTGCCAATCTGACCCTCCACTAATCCACAATACGAGCTCACCAAAGTGTTAAGAAGCTCCATGTGTTCCTTTGCTACTTCCACACTGACCTTTAAAAAACTTGAAGTGTCGAGTCGTACTGTATTTGGCTTAGATTGCTGACCAGAAGATGACGTGCTTCCATAACACACTTGTTGTTGAGCAGAAAGTGGATTCCCATATAGATCAGTTGCTACGGTAGATGGCCGATAGGCTTGCTGTTGATGAACTGGCTGTAGAGGATTTCCATACAAGCCTGTTGTCGGAGCTGGCTTGACAGGAACCTGTATCTGATTGCCATAAAGATCTGTGCTTGTGACAAATGCCGTCTGAAGAGGAGCATGAGACACTGGTCTTGCAGAAGAGGTGCTGGAGGTTCCATAATACATCTCTGGATTCTGTGGCACTGGAACCTTCTTTGCCTTTAGAGTTTCCTCCTGATCCTTGTTCTCTAAAAGCTGCATGAAGTCGTTGATGTTTGTAGTAGCCAAAACCTCGTTGTATTTCAGAATTTCCAAGAAGCTATTCTATTGAGGTGGCAATGCATCAGCAAACTTCTTCACTACCTCCACTGGAGTCGTCACAACCCCAAAATTACCCAACTCTGTAAGCAAGTGATAGAACCGACTTGTCATGTCTCCCAACGATTCCTTATCCATACACGTGAAGCCATCAAATTCTTTCTTGAGTAGATCGTGTCGCAATTGACGTGTTGCTTCATTACCTACCCCTCTGGTCTTCAACGCATCCCACAATTTCTTCCTTGTCTTGAAACTGACAAACTGATGGTAAATATCTTTGCTTAACGCCTGAGTAAGAATGGCGTATGCTTTCTTTTCCAGATCATACGTCTTTTTCTGATCTTCAGGAAGATCGGCAAACGTAGCAGCAGATGAAGCGGCAACCTCTATTGTTTGATCGAAATCTGTGATGAAACGTAACCACAATTCTGTATTTTGCCCCAGCACGTATGTGTAGAACCTATCAACCCATCCTGGATACTCATTTAAATGCATCAACTTTAGAGGCCGATTCAAACTTCCGGTTTCACTTTCGCTCAATAGAATACTTTGAATACTGGGCGTCTGATTTGATACGAAAGCCCATTGACCGGTAGATATAGCATTTGCTTGCGAAGAAGTGGATACGGGAGATTCAGCCCACGAAGGAGATAAACTAGTATTCCTGTACTTTCCCTCATCCGGAGACGGAGTTCCCCACCAACTTGGATTCATCTTTTATACTTGAGGATGAATTCCTGAAAAACACACTCAAATCAAACAGCTAAATCACAACTACAAACCTTCTGTTTAAATTTCAAGTGTTTCGACGAAACAAGTTCCACGAAACGGACTTTGTAATTTTAAACTTGACGAAACAGGAAAATATCTTTAGTGCTTTCAAATCTGACGAAACAAAGTTTTAAATTTCGGGCTCTAATGTCGACGAAGAAGGCCCAATGATCTACTTGACGAAACAGAATGTTCTGTTGGGTGACCACGAAACAAATAAAAGCCCAAAACAGGTGGTCCACTTTTTCAAACGACGAAACTGAGTCGTTCTTGTTGGGCTTTCAAGTTGGTGAAATAGACTTTCAATGTGGGCTTGACGAAACAAATATATATGAACTATGCGACGAAACAAGGGTCCTTTTTGGCTTTCACCTTGACGAAACTGGGTCCAAATCTTGTAAGCCCAATCTTTGACGAATCTGAATTGTTTAGGGCCTCAACAGGAGTTGACGAAACCCAACTTTTGTTTCGTCAAAAATGTTGCTGACGAAACTGATTCTGTTTCGTTGATGTTCTGTTTCGTCAAAAAGGTAACTGGGTTGGTGAAAAGTAGGTGTCTGCTTTCGGCTAGACCTTATCTGTTCTGACACAAGGCACAACCTTTTCAACACATTCCCATACCCAGCATACCAACGGGTAAAGTGTGTAATATTATACTCCTTTTACAATTTTCAAGACACAAACACTTTCACATCTAATTTCTCAAAGATCAAAAAGTGTAAAATGTGAAGAACAATATGAATAACACCATGAACTTCATGAAGTTTCCGGTGAACCGAAACTTTCCGAACACGAGTAAATGCTTAAAACTTCACTAAAAAACCACTTTTAACATGTAAAGATGATAAACAACAAGGTTTTTATATGAACTTTCAGCAAATAACAAGATTTAAACCCGATTAACAATGTTTTTTCAGAAAAATATGACTTTTCAAACTGAAAAACAAACCGAAAAACAAACCAAGAACACCTCGGTTTTAACAAGGAGAAGAGCCAAGGCTCTGATACCACTTGGAGGTCCGGCTAGGAGGATCTAGTCGCCTAATCCTTGTATACGAACCACCCCGGTTGTGCGGAATCCAACCGAGATAGCAAACCGAGATAGAACACGCAATATAACGACACACAAGACTCAACGATTAACACCTCTGTATTAACATGTATGAAAAGTCAGTTACAAGCTCAATGTTTACAAATATACTCTGTAAACTCTCAAGGTTCTCTCGTGTGTGTGTGTTTGTGCTCTCTGTGTTCCACACTTATCTTCTGTCTGATATCAGACTATATATAGCAACAGACACCACGAAACAGAATAAGACACGGCGAATCAAGACCAAGCTCGACGAATCACATATGAAATCGATGAAACTGAGTTGAGGTTGATGAAACAGTCTTGTTTCGTCAACTATACTCTTGTTTCGTCGATGTTGGGCTTGGGCCCAAAGAGTGTTTCTCCGTGATGCTTTAAGCCCAAAGATTTGATTCGCTGTCTTGTTTCAGTCCAAGGACTAAGGTCCAGTCCTTTGTTCTTTGGCCCATGTTTGATCTTTAAGCAAAACGACGGAGGAATGCCGTTGCCCGAGCCGACATGCGTCAAGTCGAGTCGCGTCCACAAACATGTATCAACAATTATTTCAGTGGGGATTCATAATAAGTCCTTGCAATAATTTGTTCTCAAATGTAGGTTTGCTCATCCTTATTTGGCGTATATGATGTTTATTCCATGCTCGCTTGCTGGGATGTTATTTCCAAGAGTTTGTTGGAATTTTTTTCCTCTCTCTCAAAGTGGTTACATTCTCAAATCATCAAAAGAGGTTTGTTTGTTTGTTTGTTTGTTTTTTTTTTTTTTTTTTTTTTTTGCAATTTGTTTACATATATATATATCCTATCACTGGTTTACTGATTTGATATTGTTTCACAGAAATTTGCCGAGGAAGCTCGATATTGGGGTGCATTTGGCTTATATGCGTGCATCAGTATGGTGTGTATTATTACAGTTCCTTTTGTTCTATGGCATAATTGTCTTTTTCAACTTGATGAAGCTAATACAGCCTTATGAAATCAGGCTTACTTCTCTTTTGGATTAAGTGGAGGTCTCTTGAGCTTGTTATTAGCTGCTTTTATGGTTCCAGCATGGATTTTATATAGTTATGGCATTGAATCACTAAGGTGATACATGTGGCCTTTGAGTTGCAATTTTGTTCTTGTTTTCCAAAGGTTGCAATTTCGACGCATTTACTTATGCATGGTTCAATTTGGGTTATGCTTAAAAGGTAAGATGGAAACAACCTTTATTGAAAGAAGAACGGGTCAAACCTGTCACCCAATGTGTATTTTTAAGAAAATTGTCAAAAAATAGTTTCACTAAATTTTAACTTAAGTCCGTGAACCTTATTTTTGTATGGTTAATTCTATAGACTTTAAAACTCAAAAAGGCCCCTTTAATAAAGTTTAGTGACTTGGTCATATGCAAAAATGGAGCCTTTTTATTGAACTTTGATACGTGTAAGGACTTAACCATGCAAAAAAGGACTTTTATCAACTTGAATAAACTTAAAGGACTATTGATTATGATATTTTCCTTTTCTATAGTTTAGTAATATTTAATGCTGGTGTTACGTGTGTTTTATGACCTTGATGTCTAACTTGAATTTGTCTAGACAGGTCTGTAGCATTTTTAGTTGTACCTTCAATACCTTGCCTTCTGCATTCTGTCTATTTTTCTGGGTTCTTAGCGCAATTTTTCATTGAGAAAATGGGTATGATGGGCTCACTTCTATCTCCTCATGGTTAGTACCAATATTGATAGCCTAACTGAAAGTTTAGTTTAGCTTAGTTTGCCTTAATCTATGCATATTGATTTATTTCACTACAAGAAAACGGGGTAATAGCGGCGACAAATGTCGCCGCTAATGACCCTGATCTGCGCCGCTATTGTTAATAGCGGCGACATGTCGCCGCTAAAGGGTCACTGGTAAAGCTTGGACGGTAAAGGTCCTGATGTCGCTGCTATTGATCCATGTCGCCGGAATAAAGTTGTCGCTAAAACTTTTTTTTTAATTTATTGCTGCATTTTCTAAACTTCCATTATATACAAACCTGCCGATTTTTGCACCCGTTTGCTGCGGCGTTTGCAGCTGTAAACGCGCCGTTAAACGGCTGCAAACGGCTGCGTTTTTGCACCCGTTTGCTGCCGCGTTTGCAGCCGTACGGCGTGTTTACGGCTGCAAACGCAGCTTTAAACGGGTGTAAAAAAGCAGCCGTTTGCTGCTGCGTTTGCAGCTGTAACCACGATTGAAATCGGACGTGTTTTGGTGTAATCGGATCATTTTCGGTTTGTTTTGGATAGAGTTTTGAACACAGCCAGAAAACCTCTTTTATTATATTTTTTACTGTTCGAACACCTCAAATTTTTACTGTTCGAACACATCAAATTCAGATCCGAACACTTGTAACTCAGATCTAACACGAGATGATGTTTCAGAATTTAAAACCATGATAAAAGAAACTGTTTATAATGATAGATCTGTTCGAAGTAATCAAAACGTGATCCGAAACTAACCAAAATTCATTAACACATGTTCGAACACATAAAAAACACACCGAACACAATTTAGCGTATGCTATGTGTATTGAGTTTTGCATTTGTTGCACGTATTTTTCAGGAGGTAAAGTGCAAACAATTAAAGGAACGTGTGTTGAAAAATTAGAGTTTAAGGCTCCATGACGTGGAATGTACCGGTTTTATTTTGATAGGCATTATGTATGATGTGTCGGAAGGAAGCTTTGAACATGTTGATATGTGTATTTCAATTAAGGACAACCCTTAGCATAGAAAAAAAGACCAATGAGCATTCAGGTTGAATATTTTCAATTTCTTGTATTTATGAACACATTATATTAAGAAAAAAAGAAAGTGATTTTTGTATTGTGTGATAATCAGAAATCATCATCTTCTTAGAGTTTTGGCATGGTTTGATTTGATTCTTTGATGCGCAATGGAAATAATCTTACTTTCACTTGTACTTGTAGCACTCATACATGAAAACGACCTAAGACCAACCCAAAATCATATAAAGTGGTGTCTCGGGTTCGTTGTGTAGCTTTTGAAAGACTTATGCAACTCCTTATTCAGTTAAATGTCTTAACTATTTTAAGGGACGTGTGACACTTTGTTGGTGCACTTGTGTCTGTACTTTGTCTGTATTCGGTCTGTATAAAAACGATGTCCTAAGTCAGTCTGTAAGTTGACCAAGTAAACTATCCTCCTAGTTTGACTTGGACAACATGATGTTTGTCTGGATCGAAGGATAGCCTCGAAGGATACGCATCATCCTTCGAGGTGCTCGAAAGATATGGTTCGACCATTAGACATCGAAGGATGATCCTTCGATGTCCATGCTGATCGTTCGAGCTCCCTGTCATCGATAGATGATCCTTCGGACCATCTATCGATCCTTCGACCAAGACCTGCTGTGTATGGGTATAAATACCCATGCAGTGTGTTGTGTTTCGGTAGACACTTATAGATGCACACATAGAGAGTTAGAGAAACTCTGCTGAAAAACACACACACACACACACTTTAGAGAGTTTGCAAATAGATTGTAAACATTGTGCTTGTAACCGTAAACCTTCATACGTATTAATACAGTGGTGTTAATCGGTGAACTTTGTGTGTTCTTGTGTTTGTTCTTGCTTCATCCCGGTTTGCCTACTAGCTTGGATTCCGCACTCGCTAGTGGGTTAGTATAACAAGGTTTAGGTTGTTCTCGATCCTCCGAGAAAAAGGGACCTACAAGTGGTATCAGAGCCTCGCTCTTTACCTTGTTTAAAACCGGTTTGTTCGAGTTCTTTGGTGTGTTTGGACACTAGGTTTAGCACCCGTTTTGGTGGTTTTTCTTGCTTTTCTAAACTGAAAAACGGCTTCTAAACCTATCGGGAGTGTTCGGGGTCGGTTTGGGTAACATAAAAATCGTTTTTGTGAAACTTTGATTTTTCCGGCCGTGTTCCGATCATCTTTCCGGTGACTGGACTTGGGGATAAGGTTGCTTGTTTTGGCAAACTTTTTGAAAGTCAAAAAGTTGGTGAAGATTTGTGTGCAGAACATACTTTCTGCCGAAAGCAACTTCACCTACCCATCAACTTTTCACCAACCTGTCCTTTCGTGTCAGGTGTGTCAGAGGATTCGAAAGATATCCTTCGACATCGAAAGATATCCTTCGACATCTTTCGATTGGAGACAGCTCGAAAGATTAGCATCCTTCGAGTAGTCTTTCGAAGTCTAAGGGTTATCCTTCGTAGTTGGAATCTTTTCGAAAGTTGGTTGTCCGAAAGATAAGGATTCATCTCGAAAGATAAGGATCTTTCATTGTGAATCTTTCGAGATCAGTATTCGAAAGATATAGATCTTTCGAACTGTGAATCTTTCGTGATAATCAGTCGAAAGATAAGGATCTTTCATTGAGAATCTTTCGAAGACTTTGCTCGAAACTCAACAGTAATCTTTCGATCACTGTTGATCCTTCGAACAAGTCTTGATCTTTCGATCAGATTGTATCTTTCAATTGTTGTCTGTCTGTTGTTAACAGTTTGTGGTGTGTAGGTTATTTGTTAATTTTTGATCACAATGAGTTGCACAAGTCCTTGGGATTGGAGTACGGATCCACAACCAGATCTGAAACAGATGTCGATGGCTGAATATATGACGAGTGCCATTCCAAAACAACAACAATCAATAAGTTCGTGTCAATGGGCTTTGGTATCCAATCAAAGTCAAAGTCTTCAGAATCTTCTGATTAGTGAAAGTGAAACAGGCAGTAACAATCGTCCACCAAAGCTGAACCACATGAACGATTTTCCGTCATGGAAAGGCCGCTTTCACACATATGTTCAAGGACAAAGCACCGACCTTTGGATGTGTTTTGTCAATGAATTCAATGAAAGTCTTGAAAGTAGAGCATCCACTTCAGAAGGTTACGCCAACATGCTTGAAAATGACAAGAAGGCTTATGAATTGGAGAAAAAGGCCTATGCAACACTTACTCAAGCACTCAACAAAGACATCTACCATCAGTTTTCATATTGCAAGACCACGAAAGCATTGTGGGATGCCTTAGTTGCTAGAGGAGAAGGCAATGCAGCTGCTCGAAAATCTCGGCATGATTTGTTGAAGAAAGAGTTTGAATCCTTTCAGTTTTTGGAAAACGAGACTCTGAATGATATGACCACACGTTTCTATCATTTGATTAGTGAAATGTGTGCTTATGGGGTGGCAGCTACTCAACAAGACATGGTGAATAGGTTTGCTGACGCCCTACCCCCAAAATGGAGTTCGTTTATTGAGTTGTTGAAGCATACTAAAGCTCTAGATGAAATCAACATCTACGAGTTCATTCAGAAGCTGGAACATAAAAATGATGAAGAAATTAGGAAAGCAAGGCGTGCTCCAGCTCCTCAGAATACAGAAATGTATTTGCCTGGTTTTGGTCCTTCAGCTAGTTCTAGTTCTGTTCAGCAACCGAAGCTTCAAACTGCTTTTGTGTCCAATACGAGTTCCTTTCCATTTCCTCAATCAACAGCTGCTCCACCACAACCTCAATTCGATCCGAGGTCTTACATTCCTGTTCCAACACAGTCACAACCACAACCTCAACAACAACAACAGCAAGCTCACTATACAAGCAATCCTCAACCTCAATCCCAAAGTCATCACACAATCCGAGTCGACAACTCAAATCTTTCACACCTTAGTATTGAAGTTGCTAAGGAACATATGGAGATTATCAACACCATGGTCAGTGCATACTGTGGGTTGGTAGCTGGTCAACTTGGAAACATCAATATGACCAATGAAGATTATGATCAGATCGACAAGGAAGAAATGGAGTTGATGGATATTAAATGGGCTTTTGCTAGTGCGGTTAGAAGGGCAAAAGATTTCATGGCACGAACTGGAAGAACTTCGTTGGAAGGAAAGAAAAACACGAAGTATGGGTTTGATATTAATGCCGTCACGTGCTTTAATTGTGGCGAGAAAGGGCACTTTAAACGTGAGTGCACTCGACCAACAAAACACGGCAATCACAACCCTTTCAGAAACCAGACAAATGTGAATGCCCAACAAGAAAACCGTGAACGGAGGATGGTGGCAGTGAATAACAATCAGGGACAGTCTGGATCTACCAATCACAATCGGGCTTTGGCTGTTCAAGCTGATGAAGGATGTGACTGGTCAGTTCAGTTTGGTGATGGTGATCAGGGAAGTGGAACTGCATTGTATGCTAAGGTCATCGAGCAGGTTCAAAAGGAAGAATCTTCTGGGAGCGATGACAGTTCTGGTTATTCGGGCAGTTCGGATGAAGAAGGCTCTGTTTCTGGGGATAATCACTCAGAGCCTGATGTGAATGATGAAGGAGATGATGATATTCAGGAGCTACTAAATGAAGCTGATGAGCTTAAATGTCAGAAATCAATTCTGATTAGGAAGGCTGCTACTGCATCAAAGGAAATGGAAAAGCTATTCTCTGAAGATGGAGCTTTTTCTTTTCAAACTGCCTTTATGGCAAACGGCTCAGCCTCTACTAGTCAGGTAACTTCTGAACCCCCTGCTCCTAGTATTTGTAACTCATGTGCAGAGATGAAGCTTGAATCAGAAAAGCTTCATAGTCATAACCAGAATTTGGTTATTGAACTGTCGAAATGCCAAGAGGCAAACATGGCTTTAACCCGGAATGAAAAAGAATTTAAATCTGTAATAGAAACATTGAAGAAAAATGTGTCCGAGGTTAACAAAGTAGTTTACCACAAACAAGTAAGTATAAACGAATATATTAACATTGTGGAAGAAACTAAAAAGCAATTAGCCATTGCCCAATACGAGCATGATGCGATCAAACAGAAATTGGATAGTTATTCCAACTCCCGATTTGTGCTTGATCACATAATTGACGTTCAACAACTGAAAGGGAACGTGAAAGGAGTTGGGTATAAGGCATGTCCACCTCCTTTGATGAGCAACTATACCAAGATGCCTGATGAAGGAGAAATGCCTCGGTATGAACCCAGTGTGCCTTTGAACTTTGAGGAATTTTCTACTGGCCTAGGGTTCAAACCGGAGAATTCTGAAAATACATCCACAAAGCAACAGGAAGCTTCAACATCCATGAAACAAAGTCCTCCAATCATTGAGGACTGTGAGACATCGGATGATGAACCAGAAGTGGATGTGAGTGAACAGGATAACTCACTTAACAAGATGAAAGGAGCTGTCATTCCCATTGAGAATCACATCCTGTGTGATCCTGACACTCCTGCCGTTTCATCAGTCGAGAAACAAGTGATAGATCCTGTCAAGGTTGAAAAGAAGGCGGTGTCTACTGTTAAAAGCAGTAATGTGTTGTATACCTTGGTTGGAGATAGTAAAATCTATTCAGATCACGTTTTTCCAATTAAAAATGTAAATAAATCTTTGATTGATAAAGTCTTTGAAGACAATACAAACAAATTTTTGGGAAAAACTCTACCAGGAATTGTGGTAACACAATGTGATCCAATTCCTAAGGCTGAGATTAGGAAACAATTTGGTAATCAAAAATCTCCAACCACTCGACAACCTACTGCTTCTAAGGGTAAACAACCACAACGAGCTCCAAAGCCAAAGGCTAAAGTTGAATCAAAAGGAGCTCGTTACATGAAGAAAGGAAAAGATGTTAAGTTTGTAGCATCAAAAGGTACAGATAAAATTGAGACTTTTGAAAACAAATCAAACACTGATTTTGTTCAACAAGTCAAGATTTTGAAACGTAACAGTGATAACAATTACACCCAACACACAAACGGGTGTGATGAAAGAGCAAGTACCTCAGGTTCTACAAGTTTAACATCCGGTAGTCGATCAAGTTCTCCTAAGTCTGTTGAAAGGAGAACTTGTTTCAAATGTGGAGAAAGTGGGCACATTATCAGAAATTGCCCAAATGCTCCAAAGAAGAAATTTGTTGAGAAAACTCCACCTGAAACAGTTCACCCTCAACGTCGGTCAGTTTCACCTAAACAAGATAAACGAACTGTAAAAGAACAAGAAACTAAACAACGACGTAAGAACATAAAAACTGTTGAAAAAGCTTTAAAATCCGAAGTTAAAACAGTTCAGAAGGAACCAAGAATGTCACAACCTGTAAAACCAGAATCTTCAAAAACTGGTAGGCAAAAACAACCTTGGTTACCTAAAAAGGGTGACAATTCAGGGGGAGCAGTTGTTTTGAAAAACCATCAAGAGATTGATATCACGTTTCGTGATGCTCAGGGACGACCCAAGACCACTAAGGCTTGGGTCCCCATTCTCAACTGATGTTTTACTTGACATGTGCAGGATGTTCTAGGAGGAACTATTAATAGTCATTGGATTGTTGATAGTGGAGCATCCAGGCACATGACTGGCGACTTACGGCTCTTGTATGACGTGAGAAATATTAGAGGAGGGTATGTTGCCTTTGCGGGTGATAAAGGTGGGTACATCACTGGAGAAGGAAGCATCTCCAATGGTATCGTGTGCTTTGATAAGATCAATTATGTGAAGCAAATTGATCACAATCTTCTCAGTGTGTCGCAAATCTGCGATAAAAAGTTCTCAGTGATTTTTGATGACGCTGGCTGCTATGTGCTGAAACCTGGATTCAAAATTCCACAAGAATGGATTCTCTTATCGGCTCCGAGAGTTAATGATCTTTATATTCTCGACATGAGCCAGGCGATTACTACATCTGCACAAGTTACTTGTTTTGTCTCAAAAGCCACAGAAAAGGAGTCTATATCTTGGCACAGAAGAATGGGACACATTCACTTGAGAAAGATGAACCATTTGGTGAAAAATAATCTTGTGAATGGTGTGCCTGTGAGAAGTTTTCATCTACAAGATATCTGTGTCTCGTGCCAAAAGGGGAAGCAAACAAAGAAGTCTCACCCTTTGAAGAAAATCAACACTGTCAGCATGCCTCTCGAACGTCTTCATATGGACCTTTTTGGACCTATGAAACACAAGACAACGTTTGGTGATGCCTATTGTTTAGTAGTTACTGATGACTACTCTAGATTTTCTTGGGTATCCTTTATGGCACACAAAAGTGAAACTCCTGGCATCCTCAAGGATCTTCTTACAATGTTGGAGAATCTCTATACGTTGAAAGTGAAAAGGATCCGAAGCGACAATGGAACTGAATTCAAGAATCAAGTTATGGATGAGTTTTGTACTTCTAAAGGCATTCTTCATGAGTACAGTTCTCGTTATACTCCACAACAAAATGGTGTCGCTGAGAGGAAGAATCGAACGATTATTGAAACTGCAAGAACAATGTTAGTAGAGTCGGAACTTCCTATTCAATTCTGGGGAGAGGCTGTATCGGCTGCTTGCTACACGTTAAACAGAGTTCTTACAGTTAAGAGACATGGCAAGACTTGTTTCGAACTCCTTCAGAGAAGGAAACCGGATCTTTCTTACCTTGAACCGTTTGGTGCTCCTTGTACTATGATTGAGCCAGATGGAAAGTTTGGTGCAAGAGCTATAGAGGGTTTCTTCCTTGGATATGCAACTCCGAATTTTCGTGTTTGGAATCTACCTACCAAGAAGATTGAGCTATGGAGCGAAGTTAGGGTTCAAAGGTACACGAGTCCTGTTAGGGCTCCGGGTGATCCGTGGATGTTCGATTATGATGGGCTATTTGACTCCTTTAATCTGCCAACCTTTGACGAAGAATCAGCAGCGGCTCGAATGTTGTTGGAAAGTGACAACGCTGCTGTCTCGCCATTGGTTAGACCTATTGTTGTTGACCCTCAAGCTTCTACGTCTGTCAACAATATGGTTCAAAATGAGGTTTATGAAGATGCTGCTGATTATAATGACTCTTCTGAAGATG
Organism: Helianthus annuus; assembly: GCF_002127325.2. Lineage (NCBI taxonomy): Eukaryota > Viridiplantae > Streptophyta > Magnoliopsida > Asterales > Asteraceae > Helianthus > Helianthus annuus. Next base: position 126,556,097 of record NC_035445.2, read on the forward strand.
ATGAATATCATGATGCAGCCGAAGGATCTTCAGCTCCAGCTGCTCCTGTTCAAGGTGCCTCTGGTGATACACCTCATACGCAGAATATAGATACTGCTGAAGGGAATGCATCCACTTCTACCCACATTCCTGGTGTGGAGTTGGTTGTTGATCTTAACCTGAATAACTTGGGTATCAATGCTCGTGTGCCAGATAATCCTGAAATGAGGATTCACGATACCCATCCCCAGCAGAATATCATAGGAGATGTCCATCGCGGTGTGCAGACGCGTAATCAGCTGAGAAACAACCGGAATGCTGGTTTGTATTCAGCTATAAGAGAATCTGGCCAACAGAATGACTGGTCCTTCGCGTGTTACGTGTCACAAGAAGAACCAAAGTCGTGGAAAGAAGCATTGAAAGATAGTGCTTGGGTTGAAGCCATGCAGGAAGAATTGCAGCAATTTCACAAGCTTGGTGTTTGGAAGCTTGTTGAAAAGCCTGAGAACTACAAGAAGATTGGCACTCGATGGGTCTTCAAATGCAAGAAAGACGACCGTGGAGTGGTTATTAGAAACAAAGCTCGTTTAGTCGTTCAAGGTTTTCGTCAGATTGAGGGGATCGACTACAACGAAGTCTATGCACCTGTTGCACGTCTGGAAGCTATTCGGATCTTTCTGGCTTATGCCTCATTCAAAGGATTCAAAGTTTACCAGATGGACGTCAAAAGTGCATTTCTACATGGTGTGGTTGAAGAAGAGGTATATGTCGAACAGCCTCCTGGTTTTGAAGATCCTGTTCATCCCGATCGGGTTTGGTTGCTCAACAAAGCTCTCTATGGTCTTCATCAAGCGCCACGAGCTTGGTATGCAACCTTATCTACATATCTGCTGGAGAACGGTTTTCGAAGAGGTCTTATCGATTGTACTCTCTTCATCAAAGAACAAGATGGAGATCTTCTTCTGGTACAGGTATATGTTGATGATATTATTTTTGGTTCTACTAATGATGTTTTGTGTAGGAATTTCGAGCGCATCATGCAGGATAAGTTCGAGATGAGTGCTATGGGGGAAATGAACTTCTTTTTGGGCCTACAAGTGCAACAAACGGAGTCTGGGATATTCATTCATCAGACTAAATATGTTGGAGACATCTTGAGCCGGTTCCAGATGTCCGATGCAACGCCCATTGGTACCCCATTGCCCACTAATCACGGAATAACTCCTGACTTGAAGGGTGAACCTGTTAGCCCTTCATACTATCGCGCGATGATCGGATCCCTTATGTACCTCACAGCATCAAGGCCAGATATAATGTACCCAACGTGCCTGCTTGCCAGATATCAAGTCAACCCGAAGGCTTCACATCTTGCAGCTGTCAAAAGGATTTTTCGTTATTTGAAGGCTTACCCCGACACCGGTCTGTGGTATCCTAGGGATAATAACTTTGACTTAGTCGCATTCAGTGATTCTGATTTTGGCGGATGTAAAATCGACGGCAAATCCACAACGGCTGGATGTCAGTTTTTAGGAAATCGCCTAGTAACATGGCAGTGCAAGAAGCAGACGTGTGTAGCTACATCAACATGCGAAGCTGAATACATTGCTGCCTCAAGTTGTTGCTCCCAAGTTCTTTGGATCCAACAACAATTGCGGGACTACGGTTTTGAATTCCTAACTACTCCTATTTACGTTGATAATTCTGCTGCTTTAGATATCACTAAAAATCCTGTGCAGCATTCAAAGACCAAACACATCGAAATCAAATATCACTTCATACGTGATTGCTTTGAGAAAAGGCTAATCGATGTTGTTAAGGTCCACACCGATGACCAACGTGCCGACTTATTTACCAAAGCTTTTGACAAATCTAGATTTGACTTCTTATTATTGGTAAATGGCATTAAGGTCAAGCAAGAGTAAACCAACATCGGAAAATCATTTTTGTAAATATCTTTGTGTTTTTAAATTTATCTTAGTTTGTTGATTTTAGGGGGAGTAAATTCAAAAATCAGAAAATCCAAAAACATCAAAAATTTCAAAAACACAAAAACAATAGAAAATCAAAAATGAGTTTCCTGGCGAGCAAAAGAGAAAATGATAGTACATCAGTGGTCTATCCAAACCTCTTTAAACCTTAAATGCAAAACGATAAGCAGCTCTATATAAGATGTATCGGTAGGCTCACAATCATTTTAAAGTGTGCAGGGTGATATAAATCTTAATCGACTGAAGACCAGGTGGGAACCATCCATTGGCATATGGTCTTAGTACCGAAATTTCGTTTGATAGATTGCCGAGGTTCTGAGATATTCGGTCTTTATGCTGCTTATCATCTGGGTATCATGGTTGTATCTTTCACCGAAAAGTAACGGGGACGCAAGTCTAGATCTTCCATGATACTATACATACGTGTACATATTACATACTGCATTCGACCTCAATAAGTGATAAACAATCACATGTCCACTCAAATAAGTGATAAAATATCACAGTTATCCGGGTGTCAAGTTCGTCTCTCTGCTGTACGGAAGTACTGACCTGTTTACGGACTTGCACCTGTGCCCTCATGCATATGAAAATCAAGTTCCTCATCAATAAGTGATTATATCACATAGGGCTTGTTTTCAATTCAAAATAAGTGAGTATCTCACAATTTATACGGTCAAACAGATGATAATCGGTATACTCACCGGTAAGATGAACTCTCGTGCATACCTTGATACGGGAATGTGTCGTGATGTGGATGAACACCGGTCGGTAAGTATAAATCATACATTAACGTATCCTCTAAACATGATTACATCTGATAAGTTGAGCTTAAGTGGACAACAATACCGATAATTGTTATAGGATACTTATCTTAATGTTAACTAACTGAACAACAAGAGTGTTTTGGCATGACCGTACACTGATATGATTCTCTTACCCTCGAAACTCGCAAAAAGAATGTTTGTATATATTTATTTATTTACTGCTTAACTTTTATTGTCTTCTTTTAAACAGTTTCGTCGTTTGGTGCATATCAGCACGACATTAGCGGTGATGTCGTTTGATAACACTCAAAAGATTTTAAATTGTTGTCTTTTAACTTCAAAAATACCAAAAAGAGTTTAGGCTTGTTTTAATATAAACTTTATAAAAACCAAAAAGATTTTATTTCTGCTTTATTTTCGATCGTACGATGTTGGAACTCGAGTCTTCGTTACCTGAAACCTGAACGAAAACCGAATTGACTAAATCTTCATAAACGGTCGAAATTTGCAAGCTTTGAAAGTTAAAGACTAAAATTGACAAATTTATTAAACTTTCAAACTGTCGGACGGTGTTTGATTATGACATGGTCATTCGTGTGTCTCTTGGTTATACTAACTATTCCAAGCAGTTGTTCTCATTACGCGTTTAGATTTCTTGCTTGTGCAGATTCTAAAGGCTAGGAGAACATGGTCGATGACAAGCTTCGGGATGAAGACACAACGTGAAGGCACTCAACTGATGAAGATGATCGAGTTGCCGCTGACCATTATCAACACCACAAGGATCTCACTTCATAAAGTTAAAGTATTTCACGAGCATAACTCAAGGGGGAGCTTATGTTAAGGGGGAGTTTGTCAACACACTTCCTACACGATACGGGTAGTTTGTTGATACACTCTCTGCTTTCAAGACGTGAAGACTTTGAAGATCCTCCGACAATGAAGACTTAAAAGGACATCAGAGTTTTGGAAACTCGAAGACCAAAGACCGTCGAAGTTCAAGACAGGTCTACATCTATAGAAGATCAAGACAAGATCAAGACAAAGCTACAGCCAAGGGGGAGTTTGTTGGTGCACTTGTGTCTGTACTTTGTCTGTATTCGGTCTGTATAAAAACGATGTCCTAAGTCAGTCTGTAAGTTGACCAAGTAAACTATCCTCCTAGTTTGACTTGGACAACATGATGTTTGTCTGGATCGAAGGATAGCCTCGAAGGATACGCATCATCCTTCGAGGTGCTCGAAAGATATGGTTCGACCATTAGACATCGAAGGATGATCCTTCGATGTCCATGCTGATCGTTCGAGCTCCCTGTCATCGATAGATGATCCTTCGGACCATCTATCGATCCTTCGACCAAGACCTGCTGTGTATGGGTATAAATACCCATGCAGTGTGTTGTGTTTCGGTAGACACTTATAGATGCACACATAGAGAGTTAGAGAAACTCTGCTGAAAAACACACACACACACACACTTTAGAGAGTTTGCAAATAGATTGTAAACATTGTGCTTGTAACCGTAAACCTTCATACGTATTAATACAGTGGTGTTAATCGGTGAACTTTGTGTGTTCTTGTGTTTGTTCTTGCTTCATCCCGGTTTGCCTACTAGCTTGGATTCCGCACTCGCTAGTGGGTTAGTATAACAAGGTTTAGGTTGTTCTCGATCCTCCGAGAAAAAGGGACCTACACACTTATACAAGGCAAAGAAGAACCGACATCTAAAGCTTATCTCAAGACTCTTGTTTGGCTTTTCTTTTGTTTTTAATATTTTGTGATTTATATTATTTATTTTCCGGTTCTCAAGAATTCTATCCTGGAACATTGTGAATTGAATTTCTCATATAACTTGTTCAAGTCACGGAATTCAGAATTATCCAAACATATCTGGCATGAAAGTGGATGCAATGCGGATATTCTTAATTACCTAAGGTATATTAATGATCTATCATGTTTGGGTCCAATCTATTAGCATGCATGGCCCAAGTTGGGTTTAATTAATTGTTTTGGAGGGAGCCCAATTCTGGTCTGAGAAGCCAAGTATATCATAATTTTTCAAAAAACAAAACCCACATACTAAACGATTACCCTTAATGGAGCTTTAAGTTTTTAAATTTATTTTTGATCGATTCACCCATAGCAACCCATTGAGAGTATATGTATAAAAAGATGCACCAAGACGAATAGCCTATTGCTATAAGTTTATTCTAAAACAATATTAGAAAGAATATGTATGGGATGCGAACAAAATGTTAGAATTTAATGAAGATTGAGATATAAATTACATGTTAATGGGTTTTTAACAAAACGATGTAGCTTTTGTAAAGTTTCACATCTAACGACATGTGTAACCGCCTCATATTCACTTTCCCATATAATTATTAGTAGACGAAAAGATAATTGTGGGGACACGTTTAGCGAAAAGATAACCAAATACATTAGATACTATGAATTCATGTATTAATTGATTTTTTTTTGTAATGTTTAATACTATTATCAGATAAAACTTTATTACATGAGTTGAAGTAACAAAAGTACTATACAACATATCACTAAAGGTTTGATAAAACTAATAAAACTTGTATTGGCATAATAGAAACTTGTGATATTTAATCAATGGGCACTATGTACAGTGTTTGTATATGAAAGTCAATTTTTTGTGTTGTGTTTTCCGTTGCATCGCGAATTTGGTTTTGGTTATGGCTCAAAATCGACCCGCCTCGTACATAGCCCTAAACTCACCAACCTAAGTGATATGTTTCCCGCCGCATCACGCGGGTAAACGACTAGTATAGTATAGATATACATATTGTGTTTTAACATTTTCTTTCCCTATATATTTTATCAAAATATATAAGGAAAGTGTGTATATTATATTATGTGCGGTTTTTCCCTTTGTTGTAATAACTTTTTCTTTTATATTGTTTATATTCAACTATAGAGCTCATGGCAGGATAGAAATCCAGAAAATAAAGGTAAGGGCTTAATATGAAATTCTGATATTCTCCGTCATTGACCCACTATTGTTTTTCAAGAAGTGGTGTTAGTATAGATATTCTTTAGTTATCTTTTGAATTAAAGTTGGGTATCAAAATAGATCTTGGATAAACATGTAGGTTTGTTTCTTTAGTTATATAAAAGCTGGTTTTGATAAATACATTGTATATATATTATCAAGGAAATTTGCGTAAAAGCTGGTTTTGATTATTACATTGTATATATATTATCAAGGAAATTTGCGTCCTGCATATACATACATATAAATATAAAGTTTTAAAATTTCCTGTAACATATAATATCAATTTATAAGAATCAAATTTCATAATTGTTTATACATAACTTTGTATTAGTCCTTTATATTAATAAAATAAATTTCTTTTTTATTGAACATCATATTTTGGAATAAAAAGCGTAATTTCATCAAAAGAAATAAATTTAATAAATATATAAATTTTATGGATTCCTTTAGAATAATTTACCTTTAACTGACTGGTTGACCCAATTTCTGTTATAACGTATTTAGGACTTGGTTCTAGTTTATCATATTTATTTATTAAAAATCATAATAGATAATACAAAGTTCTAGCGTTTCTAAATTCGATTCTTAATATATTAAGTAATGGAGTATTATTCTCGTATCAAAATATATATACATATGACTCTAAATATTGTTTAAGAAATAAATTAAACTTATCAAATGCTAAAAATTGTTTCCTCTTGAGATATACGTACATATATTTTAAACCATATAGTTATACCATACTTAAATGTTTTTGTACATATTTTTACTTTATGAATGAAATATCATTTATAATATAGATACAAGTTATATATAGAATATACATATGTTTGACTTACATATAATTTAAGAAATAAGTTTAAGCTATTTCCTGTTGATATATAGGTGCTATGTAAAAAAATCATTTAATTACACGGTACCAATTTGTTGTACATATTCCTATTTCATAGATACAGTTTTAGTTTTTATATAAAATATTTTATATCTTCCATTGTATATGTATATGTGCTTAAATTTTATAATCGTCAAACTATGAATTATGAACTGTAATAATTCTTGTTCATTATAAATTAAATTAAGAATTATGTTTTATAAAACTCTTTTAACATAAGTTTATTCAAGAGCCAAATATTTTATTCTCCCAAAATATTATTATTAATTTTAAAACGAAATTTAATAATATTTAACTTAGGGTATTATATTAATAATAATGATGATAAATAACAATAGTATATATTAAAAACTTTTCTTAGAGAGTGTTTGTGTATTAAAAATTTTTCTAGCATGTTAATTATCATCAATATTGACCATATATAATTTCTAAATATTACATAACTTATCAAATTTTGATTAAAAATTTACATATTTAATAATACCATAAGAAGTAATAATGAATTATATACTTTAATTATCGTATCTAAATAATGTTGATACATTATATTTTAACAAAATTAGTATAATTATATGTTTTATCAAAACCTTGACAAATACATCTTTTAAATCGAGTAAAACTTTTGGATTATATCACAAATCATAAAATATACAGCTTGCAGCGAATAATATTTCATATTTTGATATTTTTGTGATATCATACTTATGGATGTTATCTTATTTCTTTGATTAATATCCATATCATAATTATTATTATAATTTATTTTAGATTGTATTTACGTAAATATATAGGCATGTTATATATATCACAAAATTTAGTGTTAATATATTTGTGAATATATCCCTTTTTATATAACATACTGTAAGATAAAAATAGGGGTTACACATCCTGGGAATTTAGATGACATAAAATCATTTGAGGTATACTTCATATTATTTTAGTATTTATATTATGATATTTTTCGAAGTATCATACCCAAATTGTGTTATCTTATATTAATATTAATGTTAATATCGTAATATTAGTATAACTAGGTTTTGGACCGCGCCGCAACCGCCTGTCAAACAACCCAAAAAAATTTAACCGACAATGAACCCTTCTAAGTTTAACAACGTATATTACATATATGTACACACACGACTCAGTGATGAAGCACACGTATTCTGAAGAAATAAAATGCCAAACCTAAAACCTTATAAATTACTCACAAAAAGTGACTCGCTATTTCTACAGCTTCGAGCTAGCTTTGGAGCATATTCTAGCTGATTTTTGCTTGTATCTATGTCGATTACACTTCTGTATATGCTCCTAAGCTATGAAGAACAAATATGATAACTAAATAGGACATTAATAATAATTCTAATATTCATAAATTTAAGTCATAAATCAACTAAAATAATCTTGGTTACATGCAAATTGATACCAGTGAGGGGAATATTAACTTACTTAAGTGACGATCTAAGCAATGCCAGTGCCGATGTCCCACACGACACTATGGCCGGGCGTCTTGCAGCCAACGCTATCAAATATTTTTTTGGATAACCCAGTCGAGTCCTTAACAAAAAAAATAATTAATTATTATTACAAAAAATAACACAACAATAATCCAAATCTATTAACCAACTTTGTTTCTTTTTTTTATTACAATTTCCAATGAGAATTAAAAACTTTTCATAAGAAAAGAGCATGCAAACACTTGAATAACACATGCAGTGACTTTAGACCCTTTGGTCTCGATTCCTTAGTCGCAAAACATACGTGGGCGCACATAAAACTGGGTTGAGATTCAACCACAGTGATTTCATACCACATAAGACAGGATGGCCCATTTTATAAAAATAACCAAATCATTATGAAAATTAACTTGCAGTAAGAACATAACAATGGTTTAGAAAGTAGCTCTTCCTTCTACACCCTTGCTAGATAATTATCATAGGAACTTCTAGATTAATTGCCATAGTAGACAAATGATTAAAAAAAGAACTCCATGATCATGAACCCGTTAGAACTGAACTCTGACCCGAATAACGGCAGACTTCCTAGCCACCCCGATGATCTGATTTCAAGAACCTAATTTCACGAAAACAATGTATAACTAATTTAAAATAACATGGTTTAGAGAGTGATGAAAGACAAAATAAAAAAGTTATACCTTAACCTATTTTCCGCTAATCTAAATCCGAACGGAAAGGGAAATAGTCTTTTCATCTACAATCCATAAATACCAATTTTAGGAACAAAACAAATCAGCACATAAGAGAAACCCAAGAGACTAGCAAAGTGATTGGAGCTGAGATAAATGGTTAATTAACGGCCTGCAGTTACCTTGTCACTGGCGGCACGGATCGGAACCAAACGGGGCGGAGGGGAAATGTGCCGAGTGTGACATCTGTGCTTGTGTAATCATTGTACAAACTCCGAACAATTCAATATCAATAAAACAATGTGTTTTGATCCCAATATTTGTTTATTTATGTTTGACATTTTTCACGTTTTGATTTTTGATCAATTCTGAACTATATATCGCTTTCTGGAAAGTTATACGCAAACTGATGCGTAAACGTAATCAGTTTAATGCGATAAACACTACGAAATAGCAACATAAGCTTAACATACCTTAAATAACCTTTACATAACTTAGAAATAAGTTTTAAAGGGTTTGGTATGGCAAAAACAAGTTTGTTCGCTTACAGGGACTATTTGCGTCAAACTGCAAAAGTCTGCCATTTCGTATGGCAACGTACATTCCGGGACATGATCATAAGCTAAGCATACCATAAATAACCTAAACATAGCTTAGAAATAAGCTTTGAGTGGTTCAGTGTGCGAAAATACGCTTGTTTGATCATGTACGGACTAAAAGCGTCAAAAAACGGCGTAAGTTTGCATTTACGCGCATATCTTACTTTCTGACCACATCCGGACATCCAAAAATTTTTGTAGACACTAAAATATTTTATTTTAGTGAACGGAATGCAAAAATACCATTCGTCGCTTAATTTGGATGGTTTTCGCGTCCGTTCGAGTTTCGTCGTAAATAACCGAACAACATGACCGTACGATCAAACGAACCGACATCCGTGATATTTACGAGCATATTTCAGGTCCCCTACACTTTGACGACCTTGTAGAGCTTTGAAAATGGCTTAACGGAGGATAACTACGTCGAATATGCAAGTTAGAGTGTGTAGGGGCTGTTTCTACCAAATTCTAAAACTTGCAGCCTACCCCTCGCGTCGCGCGACCACCCCCTGGGTTTACTATCATGGCACGCGACCCCTTGATCTAGGCAGAAAGTTGTTTTCAGCAAAATAGCTGAAATCCTTTGTTTATTTTGATTGTTTTAAGACCTTAATGACCAAGTTTAGTGCCTTCCAAGGCTTTAAACCTGAACCAAACACTTGTGTGGACCAGATTATTGCTTGGGCAATAAATAACACACATGGAAAGATGTTGAAACATCTCAAAAACTATAAATACCTCCCACCTTTCACTAGTTCATTGCTCATTTCAAATTTGGAACTCTAAGTGGAGGAATCCCTGCTAAGGAGCCACCTACCTGAGTCTAAAACCTTCCTTCTAGCCTTTGAACACCTTGTAAGTGTTCTAACATAGCTTAGTAGTGATTTTCAGCTATTTAGAGCTCAAAGTCAAACTGTTTGACCAACAGTTTGACTTTCGGTTTTGACCATCAATTGGTCAAGTCAAAGTTCAATTGAACTTTGCAACTTGATTGTAATCAAGATGTTATAATCCCTAGCGATTATGCCTACTGATTACCACGTTGACTAGGTGTAGTGACGAGTCAAAGTTTTGGTCAAAATGCGTACTTATGCGCATTTTGCGACGGAACTACTTTTAGGTATCAAAAAAACTTTGTTTTGATACCAAATCAGTTTTCTAAGTAAGTTAAACATGTTTTGACATGTTTAACTCGTCACTACTAGTTTAGTGCTTGTTTAGGGTCGTAAGTTAAGCGGTCTCGACAACCGCTTAGACTTTCGAACGTGACCCGTTTGGTCGATCATTAGGGTCTAACCAAGCATGTTTAGTGATCATAGTTGCATAGGGGATAACCTACTGAGGTTATACCTTATGATCACCTAGGTTGGTTAGTTATTTGTTAAGTAGTTTACATGCCCATTGAAAATGACCAAAATGCCCTTTTGAAGCATAAACTCATATTTTGCATATGTGATCAAGTCTTTGACATATAATCTGATATAGTAACATATTTAGGCATAATTGGGCATGTAAGACTTGACATAGCACATAGTTAACCATCCGACCTTAGTTTTACGCAACCGACGCGTTATAGTAGCTTATACTACCATAACGGGTCGAAACGGGTCAAAAGCGCTTAGGTAGACTTTCAAATCAGAACGTTGGGACTTTTAAATCATTCCATATGAGTGCCAATACTCATTTGATACATAGAACCTCATTCTATCCTATCTCCCGATTTAGGATCCGACTATTAACATAGTTACCAATATTAGGTGTCGTTTGAATTCGTGATCCTTGGAGCTTTATTTGGTCTTATTCTCAAGACTAATAAGCAATCCCAAATGATTACATAGTCCCCTCTTTTACCGCTTTCAAATACTTTGGGGTGATACACATGTACATTCTTGTTACTTTGGTGCTGTTCATTGCTTTTATGACATAAACATGCTAGTTTCACCTAGTACACATTTAGTACATGATTTCAATTATGTTTTGCTATGTATGTTTACTGAGCATGCTAGCACATTGATTTCATAGACACTTTGTTGCATATGGTTACTCAGCATATGGACACATTGATTTACATCACATTTCTGCTATGTATGTTTACTGAGCATGCTAGCACAATTGATTTCATGAACATTTCTACTATGTATGTTTACTTAGCATACTTAGTACATGGTTTTCATAGCATGCTTACATTGGTATGACATTTGGTATGTTTAACGGGACAATAGTACATTCATTAACACTGATCATGCCACTCGGTAGTATGTAATGGTACCATAGGACTTGACAAATCCCGTTTTCTGACTTCCTCGGTTTGTTTGGAAGTTGGGAATGACAGAATCCGATATACATAACTTGATAAACCTTTATTTCGTTTAAGGGTTTGTCCAAACAGTCGCAAGGCTTGAATGTATGCGATAAACATTACTGCATAAATGTTCGTATCCGTAAAGCATGGTTTTCTACAAAACATAACATTTGATTTAAACTTAGGTTTATTCAAAAAAAAACTTTGTTTTGTACATTTTCCTATGGGGTTGAGTACATACTATTTATTCACCATACATGACATTGTTTTTCACATTGACATTATCATATAGTTTGAGTAGATACTTTCTACTTGCTATACATTACATTTAGGTTTACATGACACAGTTTACACATGACATTGAACATGGTTTATACATAAACATTTTGACATTGGTTTTAAACAAGACACTTTGGTTGATTATTGATCAGTGACTTATATAACGAGGCTAAGTGTAATGTGATAAAAGCATGGTGGATACGCCGCTGGTACTTCCTATATCTAAGTGCTTTTACCATATTATACATTGTAGCGTTATCTAAAGCACTTTGACAAAGACATGAAACATTTTATACAAGGACACGACATTGTTTTACAAATTACATATTTTATACAAATTCACTTTTACTTGGTTATTCATTTAACGATGCATTATCCTTTTATTATCATTTGATTCTCACATCGATTTTCATATGATTTTATAAAGGAAAACATTTTACAATGTTCATGACTACATTTTTGTTAAACACTTTTTTTAACTACAAGTCATGAATCCTGCATAAACAAAACCTATGTATCTCACATGCATTTTATGCTGACGTACCTATTTTTGCATGTGTTTCAAGTGCTAATGCATGATGATGTTTGTGCTACACGTAGGCGGACTTGGGCCTTAGTGACTTAAAAGACAGTTAATTATGTTATGTTTCTGTTAAATTCATAAGACAATGTAAACATTTTACCTAATAATACAAAACTTTAATTACCTTGGCTGTGGAACAATAATTCTGTCGCTCCACTCCCCGACGTTTCCGCCGCGATTTGTTGTTTTACGCGGTCGGGGTGTGACACCGACAGTAATGGGTTCGGGGTTCATCTGTGTTTAGGGAGAAATCTTAAATCAATAGGTTAGATGAAATTAGAACCGTACCTCAAATTGGGTGGTTTAGTTGGTCTAGTTCATCTATGGCTTCCCCCAAACTATAGCTTCATAAGTTTTTTTCTCACAACCATCATTCGCTACCCTTTCAATTTAATACATTGTACCTGCAACCATCTGCTCCAGAAATGAATTCCACAGACCTCAAAACCATGAATTTCACCCCAAACATGAAACCTTAAAATCATAAATACAATGATACGATACCTTCATTAGGGAAAATTGAAGAAACTTGACGATATCATTCTGTTCTCAAGTTAACTCCCTTGGGGTCGCCATCATCACAAAAAATAGGTTAAAAGAAAACAACGAAAATCGATCTAACTGTGAAAGACACATGTAATTGAAGCGATGATTACCAGAATTCTTGCCAGAGTTAAACAGAGACCAGTCACAACCGTAGCTCCCGCCGCCTCCATCTTGTTACGGTAAGCATACCCACCAGCTGAACAGCCAATTAGACCACCAAATCAACAACAATTCCAATAATTCTATTTAATGAACACTCAAATGTGAAAATTTAAGCTAAAGTACCTATTGGAGCCCTAATATTCTGACGAAAACCATCGCCTGGTCTGTGGTGTGATGTCGCCGACTTCGATTTGGGCAGAACGACAACGTCAGTGATAGGGCAGTTGACGACAACAACAGGGCGACTTACAGACTTGTTGATGGCGGAGGACGGTGATGCGTGTTAGTGTATATATGTTTTTAGATATATATTTAAGCCCTTTTTACACTTTTAGCCAAGTTTTAAATTTATAAAACACGATATTTACTAACACTAAGCACACATATGGGCAAGTGCACCCATCGTGGACGTAGTATAGTGTTGGTAAGATACCGAGGTCGTCCAAGGACACAAGAGCTTTTAATACCGGTTTATCCTCAACGTCTAATCAAATCAAAAAGGTTAGAAAAATGTTTTAAACTAAGAAAAATAAAAACTAACTAAATGCTGAAAATAAAAATAAAATAAAAACAGATAGACAAGATGAATCACTTGGTTCCGACACGTGTATTAGTATAACCTTTGATTATTTTCGCACTTTTGCACTTGTTTAAGAGATTATCTTAGTTATTGTAGTAGGCCCCTCTTTTGAAGGCGACGTTACCCTCAACCCAGTAGTTTGAGTCAGCAAGGATACAATCCTAAAGGGTCGGATTATTGAAAGATAATGAATTAAGTTATTAATGCAAATTATGGTAGGCCCCGCTTTTGGCGGTGACGTTACCCTCGGCTAAGTAGTCTGAGTCAGCAGGGATACAGTCCTAAATAGCCGGGTTATAGTATTAATAGTAGTTAACTTATGAGGGGGTCAAAGAGTTTGGATCCCCGCCATCCAATACCTATGGGCATTGAAGGAGATCCTACTAAATTTGACCCAGGTCCCAAGCAGGACCTCTAAACGCTGAACAAGGGCAAGACCCTTACCAAACCGTTCCCTTAACCCCCGACCAGGTAGCCAACATACCTCCATATAGACCGTGGAGATATGAATGGTGAAAATCTTTTATTTTATATAGACAGTAAAATAACGCCAAGACACCACGGACAAACGATAAGGAAAGATCACCTTCAACATAAGTAACTAGTTATTAAAGTCATTAATACAAAACCAAATAAAAAGTGCAAAAGATTAAAAATAAAAAGTATTATACTAAACACTTGTCTTCACCAAGTGATGTAAGAGACTTAGGCAAACATGGCCTTGATTGTCAAGAACTCTTACGATCAATCTTGGATCCCGAGACGACTCACACACTCTACGATGGACAATGGATGATGGTGGTGGATGATGGTGTTATGGTGGTGGTGGGTGGTGGATGAAGTGTGAGAGAGGTGGTGTGCCAAGGGATGAGAGAGAATGAAGCCAAGCTCCTCTAGTTATAGGCTGAACAGAAGGCTGGACACGGCCCCGTGTCCGCTGGACACGGCCCCGTGCCCGCCTGACACTCTCTCTCTTCATTAATTGTAATTGCGAATTACAATTAATGCGCCTGCTGTACTTTCACCACGCCCCCGTGCTCGCTGGACACGGCCCCGTGGTGGGCAATGGAAGCTTCTACTGGTTTGTCTTTTCTGCTGCTTCCTGGGCACGCCCCCGTGTTCGCTGGACACGGGGCGTGTTCAGACTCTGTTTCCTTCTTTTTGCCTTGGGAGGTGCCGTTGAGGGTCCGGGCAGTCCACTTTTGTTCCTTTTCTTGTATTTATGGTAGAATTAGTGGTCTTTTTGCTTCTTTTGTGATTTTGAGCTCATTTCATCCTGAAAATACAAAAGGAAGACAAAAACATTTTTTTTCCAACATTAGTACTTAAAAAGGGTTAGTTTTATGCCTTAATTGATGTGTTTTATATGTTGCATTTTACACACATCAACGGCGACAAGGGTCTGACGACTATGAGGGATCTTATTGCGGACGCTCTACGGTTCTACTCTAAGGTATGCAAGTGACCGGTTTTATCGTCACTTGATCCGTCTAGTTTCGGTCTCCATTACTCGCAAATTAGCTTAGAAAGTAAGCTAGTGTTTATCTAATTTTAAAACGTGACATATAGTGCATATGATTACTTATTAGTTATGAAATTGATTTTTTTATAAATTGGTTACTAAACAGGTTTAGATCCGGATGAAAAGTTGATCCAGTTAGGTTCAAGGAATTTTTTCCTTTGTCCTAAGCGAACTGCGAACGCGACATCCTCATCTACTTGCTCGGAGGAAGCAGAAAATTTGACGAAATTTAATGCGCATTGGCTTCGATTCATGAACTTTTCCTTTGTCCTAAGCGAACTGTGAACGCGACATCATCATCTACTTGCTCGGGGGAAGCAGAAAATTTGACGAAATTAGCTTAGAAAGTAAGCTAGTGTTTATCTAATTTTAAAACATGACATATAGTGCATATGATTACTTATTAGTTATGAAATTGATTTTTTTATAAATTGGTTACTAAACAGGATTAGATCCGGATGAAAAGTTGATCCAGTTAGGTTCAAGGAATTTTTTCCTTTGTCCTAAGCAAACTGCGAACGCGACATCATCATCTACTTGCTCGGAGGAAGCAGAAAATTTGACGAAATTTAATGCGCATTGGCTTCGATTCATGAACTTTTCGCAGTAAGAATATTTGATATTATATTATATGTTAGGCGAATTAATATGCCCATGCCAATTTCAAGTTGTTAAGTTAAGAACCATCGACTATTAGTATTGTATAGTGGCAAAGATGTTTCATATGTAAACTATGACCCAAATAGCGACACTTGGTCGCCTCGCTACATAGAGCGCTATAGCCGCTATTGACAAGTGACAACTATGATGATAATCATGAGTAACTTCATCCTGAAGTGACTTTGGTTATGTGTTATCCATTTGAGATTTATCATTTTCCAGGTTTGGTAATATATTTGGCTATAATGTACATATAGGAGAACAATTATAAAAACATGACTACACACCCTGGTGTAAAAGCAAAAATGATTCAAATGCCTTGCCAAGTCATAGAGTATGAGTACATACCCGCAACGGTTGCATACTAAACGCCTGCCTAGTCCCTTTTACCATTCAGCATAACAACCCAGTCACCTGTCGACATGTAGAAACACAACCAAGGATCATACCGTCATCAAAAACTAATATTTAAAGGTGCTTTGGACAGTGAAACAAATATACAACAATCAATAGTACAAAGGCTTTAAAATCAGGCCTAACTGAGAAATTTTGGGTAGAGTGCATACCTTCATGTCACTGAAAGTATTTGTTGCTGAAAACTACACATAAGTTGGGAAGAAGACCGAGGTTAGAGTTATCAATGAGAAGTATAGAGCAGACTACTATCAAGCTTTTAGAACCAAAACTGCATTTGGGAATAATAAAACACGTTGTTTTATAAATTTATGAAGGAAATGATTGTACATGTATGTATGTGCTGGTTGTGGTTGTGTAACAACATCAATCAATAACAATGTAACCGGACAAGTATTATAACATAAGCTAAGAACTCACCCCCTAAATAACCAAATTTTTTAACGCAAACATTAACCAAGCTTCATATTCTTTGCTAACATATATTTAATTTCAAGGAAACAAAAGGCCAACAATTAACTGGCAGACAAAGAACTGAACTCAGGACAATGTAATCTGTACACAAATTCATCATCAAACATAAAAGTGTAGATGCATAATATAAACTTATTGGTCAAAATCTGATGAGTAAATTACGTTTTTGGCCCCTGTGGTTATATCACTTTTTTCTATATTAGCCCAAAATAAGAATTTTTAACATATCTGCCCCCATGGTCTCTATAACTAACCATTTTGGCCCCTAAGTCTAACCATTTTAGCCCCCATGGTCTCTATAACTAACCATTTTGGCCCCATGATCTCTAGACTTAGGGTCCAAAATGGTTAGTTATAGAAACCATGGGGGCAGATATGTTAAAAATTCTTATTTTGGGCTAATATAGTAAAAGTGATATAACCACAGGGGCCAAAAACCTAATTTACTCAAATCTAATAAATTCAATTTACGACAGTGAAGGTAATCCAATTTTTTGTTGTATGCTTTCAGTTCAAAGAAATGGGAGCACATTACATAAAAGTAACCATGTAATTACATATTTTTAATTACTTGAGATGGCGGCAAAGTTCGGTAGCCTAAATATAATATATTTAGGTAACAAAAGGATAGCTTCTACTTTGGCATGCCAGAAATTTGGTCTCGAATAAAATTAACATAACTGCTCTTAAAACATCAGTGTTTTGAAGTCTATAAATACTTGCAGGTTATAATCCCCAAAATTCTTTTATGAACTCTAGAAAACCGATTTTTCTTTTCACTTAGAAATTCAGCATAGCAGTTCTATCAAAATGAAAATATAAATAAAATGGTTTCAATGTTTAATATTATCTAAATAAACTTCAAGTTTCTGAATAGTCAAGCCTACCAGTACTTTCAAATCTTTTTAACATGGAGAAAAGGGATTTATAACAAAACTTACAATCTTCATCTCCTATAACCTATTAGGCCGCCAGACGTCGCCGGAGTAAAAATAAACATAGGCAGATATGTTGTCATGTGAAATCATGAGATCGGTGGGGTGGGTTGACATGTTTTACCTTAACAAACGGAAAAGAACACATTTAGACGAATCGGTCAGCAATCTACACGAACATGGTACATGCAAGCTTTAATCCTTGCCGGAAACTCGCCGAAATATGGCTGGAACCCTAGGTATTTCACCGGAGTTTCTTGAAGCCATCTTCACTGTGGTGATATCCTAACCACCATCACCGTCGGTTTCCGCTAGTATCACCTGAAACGACAACTAAACCCTAGCCACCGTGCAGCTGTTGACTGCTGCTGCGGTGACCGGAAACCCAGTACGACCGTGGTTTCCGCTGGGCAAGGGTTGAAAAAGAGTATATGTGGTGTGGTTACAGTGTGAAATTCCTCAGTTGCTCTCAAATACTATTCATAAGATTCTGTTTTTAATAGTAAGGATAATGTTATAAGATTCATACTAGATTATTTTCATACAAATATATATATATATATATATATATATATATATATATATATATATAAAATATATTACAAAATTTGTTAAGACATAATATTATTAATATCTTAGTAATATTAAGCATGTCATAACTGTAAAACACAGATATGGGTAACACATATTGGGAATTCACAATTTGTTGAATGATATAAAAATCATTATAAACATATTAAGATTTTATGTTCATAGGATAACACATAAGATATTGATTTCCTAACGCAAATGTTTAGTTATTGGAAAAACACCTAAAGGGCTTAAATCAGTGGCATAGATCTGATACAACCTTTTGTCACAACCCCCGACCCCTTGACCCGGGAGGTGGGCGGCCGCGAGCTTCACACATTCAGTGGTATCGGTGTTTATCAATTTTGGCAGCGGAAATTTTCATCAGGACCGTAGTTTGGAAATATTTTTATGAGAGTTAAACACCATTCTGTTTAAAATAGATGAATAGGATAAAACCCAAATTTTTCTGATAATACATTTATAATAGATAAATGGGACAAAACCCGATTTTCATTTTAGTATATTTTTAGGGAATAACTCTAATTATTGAAAACAATTCTCCTTTTTAATTAGGTAACTTTTATGGCCACTTTTCTAAGCCTTCAGTGCTCTCCAGTTGGCTTTTATTGGCTTCACACTAAGTTACCAGAGTTACCGTGTTTAAAACATTTTATCAGCAAGAAATACTGGTGAGTGAATCCTAGTTTAATTAAAACAGGTTTTATCATTTTACAGTATTGAGGGCGATCTCGCAATTATATTTGTTTCTAGTTCTTAGTTTAATTACCACCCATGGCACTATCAACTCGACTTGTGGTCGTGTTACTACTCACAGTGTAGTAACAAATTTTGTATACAAAACCCCAACATAACGTCGATAATTGTAGAATTACAAATACTCAATCACTGTTAATCATAATGTAAAACAAGTGAGGTTTTGTAAAAAACAGTTTAAAAAAGGAGATTACTCACATTACTACTTTAGATATTTCCTTGTGACTTCCTGGTTATAATCTATTAATTAAACAATGCACACGTGTTAGTAAAATAACCCAATTTACATTAGTTATACCCTCCCCGAGACAGAACTCCAACGACTACGTTGGGCAGAACCTCGACAGCCGTTACGGAGCACTAGATCAATCGGGCAGCGTATCTAATACGTAAGCGGGGTTATAATACTTAAATCGAGGCAAAGCTTTGCTATTTTAGCGGGTATAATACCCAAGTATAAATTCTTCAATTCAGAATTTGAGAGAGAGAAAGTTTTGAACGAATTGGACTGAAGGCTCGACTGCTCTATTTATAGGGTTGTTCGTTGGGTTTCTCGCGCCCCGCGAGAGAAACAGGACAGGGCTTCGCGGCCCGCGAGCGGGTATAGGGCGGTTTAGGGTTTGCTGAGTCATGGCTGGTCTCGACATGTGTCTGGACACGTGGCTAGTTTGTGTGCTGGGCAAGGAAGGGACCTCGTGCCCCGCGACGGTTTCTACTAACTGGGTTGCGGCCCGCGAGCGGCCCAGTTTTCTTGTTTTATTTGTTATTTATTGAAATAAAGGTATTTCAGGGTCGTTTCTCGTATACCGGGTATCTTTTAGGATATTTAGGGGTGTCCAAAATATTTTAAGGAGGGTTATTATACTGTGTGTGTATGTATAGTTTTGTGTAAATGTTATATATAACTTGACGATACGGGAGCGATTCGTTAATTGTTAAGCTCATCCGGTCGGATGGCTTGGGTCATCCAGACGGATGACCATCCGGACGGAAGACCCTCCGACCAGATGGCATTCTTCTAATCCAGTAACCGGCGAGTTTGACGGAGCTACAGTCCCGATACGACGTGTTCGGTGTGTTTATTACGACTAAGAAAGTATTAGAAGGTAGATACGACACCGAGCAGTCACTTATAATCTGGTCTCTTATTCATATATCTGAAAGTTACAGCACCACGAGACCAGTTGGACAACATCTCCCCTTAGGGACCAAAATCTTTTCCAAATGGGAACCCCAAGTCCCTATTTAGAGACAACTACCTACACCATATCCATCCATCCGGATGGTCATCCGTCGGGATGGACTTTGACAATTACAATACCGTGTCCAACTTTATCCTATTCTATACAATATTCAGCACACGTTCTATCTAACTATTCGCACAGTGGCAGACGTACGAAATATGCACCAACAGATTCCCCCTCGGCTGTCACTATCGAATCGTCTTTAACACTTTGAGAACCTTGAGCCGTGTTTGAATATTCTGCAACTTCAATCAGGCATCTTGAGATCTGACAATAGCTTCCCCCTTGATTGATGATTCGGGTTTGCTTTGTCAAAGAAAAGCACTAATTACCCCTGAAATGAATCTTCAGGTCTTTTGCACAGTTCACGACTCTCCTCTGATTTGCTAAACTGCAACCTTCACAAACAATCACCAATTTGAAACTAGTCAATGCAGCATCCTCTGTTTCAACTTTAATCACATCCGAGCTCAGTTTTTGATATGTCATGTGAGTACCATAATCTCGCATTCTGTTTGCTCGATCTAAGAATGTACAAAAACTCAACCGGAAATTGATAGAAACTTCAAACACCCCACTGGTTAACTTAAAATCCGTGGTTCCCCCTGAAGATCTGATATCCCGTTTACCGTGATCACCTTTAAGCACCGTAAGAATGATTGATCCGTGTAAACGGTATTCTCCACAATCTACAAATCTTCATCGGAAAACAAATCATCTGGTAATGTAATCCGAACTCTGAAGCATTCGTCCACAATCAGATTCATCTCCTTGGATAATCTAGATCTCAGAAGCTATCATCCATGATCACTCTGATCTCTGATGCTTTCGTCCATGATCAGATATCAACACCTCGGATCATCTTGATCTCGGAAACTTTCACTCATGATCAGATTAACATTCCCCCTGACAATCTGAAGTCGAAACCCCCCGAATATGTTGCAGTGTCACGAATTTCAAAAATGCTAGAATTTCAACATATGACATTGAAAGTTTTATTCCCCCTCATTTTTTCAAATTATGACGTCTCTATCACTGAATTCCCCCTCAAACTGAGCAATTTAGTCCCCTTTTATCTTTGAAAAACTCGACTTTGCCGAAAATATGACAATTTTCCTCAAAACGTTAGTTTTTCATCATTGCGGATTATTCGTTTTGGCCCATAAATAGTCAGATAACCTAGATGATAAACATTCTGCACCATTATCATGACTACCCCACTAATTTCCACAATCCGTGATTGCATCATCAAATTTGTTCACTGAAGCCCCCGATGGTGTCCCCGAACAACCTAGCTTGATCGTTAAAAACCCGAAAAAATTTTCAATCACCAGATTTTTTTTGGAGACTCTCCTCGTCGTTGCGATCAAAAAATGCCTTTTTTAGGCATTTGTTCATCTGGTCGAATCGCATGTTTTCGGATGGTCATCCAATCGGATGGGTCTTCTTGTCCGGATTGTCATTCGATAGATAGAATGGCAAAAAGGACAAACTTGTCTTTGTGGGTCGGATGGCCATCCGATCGGATGGTCATCCGATCGAGTGAGCATTCGAGTGAAAACCAACTAATCTTTTAAACATAAGACAATGACATGGGTCGGAGGGTCATCCGATCGGATGGTCATCCGATCAGATGGTCATCCGATCAGAACACTCCAAATCGCATTTTTTCGATCCAGAATCTTTATTTTTGTGAATTTCATGATGAAACTTCAAAGGATCGTGTGTGACTCAATTCCGAACATAATGATGGCTTCAATTCCAAAATCTATCCGTGAATTGACCTTTATTTTGATGATTTTTCTCTTTTTTAACGTCAAAACTCCCGTTTAACCCAAAATTGATGAGCTTTGGGTGATTTAACTGACTGTTAGATCGATTAAATCGGTACCGTAGCTCTGATACCACTACTAATCCAGGAACCGGCGAGTTTGATGGAGCTTTGGTCCCGATACGACGTGTTTGGCACGTTTATTACGACTAAGAAAGGAGTAGAATATAGATACGACATTGAGCAGTCACTTATAATCTGGTCTCTTATTCATATCTCAAAGTTATAGTACCACGAGACCAGTTGGACAACATCTCCCCTCAGGGACTAAAAGCTTGTCCAAATGGGAACCCCAAGTCCCTATTTATAGACAACTACCTACACCATGTCCATCCGTCCGGATTGTCATCCGTCCGGATGGTCATCCGTCCGGATGGACTTTAACAATTACAATACTATGTCCAACTTTCTCCTATTCTATACAATATTCAACATACGCTCTATCTAACTATTCGCACAGTGGCAGACATACGAAATATGCACCAACATTGAGTCTTTCCATTTTTTCTTGAATTTCTTACCACTGCTTCCGCTCATGTCTTGGGGCGGTTTTAGGGCATTGGTGGTCTGTTGGAACTTAAATTGCGCTCTGTTTGAGCATAGACTTTGGCGGCAGCCATCAACTTTTCCCGACTTTTCGACAGACCTTCCGTCCCTAACAATATTTTTATCATATCATCACACCTTATCGCGTATTTGAACTGCGCACGGATTAAGTGCTCATGCACATCACCAATTTCCAACACGTCTTTGTTGTACCTTGTAATGAAATCTTCCAAGCTTTCATTGTCCCTCCTCCAGATGTTCATGACAACTGCGGAGTCTCCATTGGATCTGCGCTGTTGACTGAAATGGACAAGAAATTTTTCCTTCATATCTACCCAGGATGTTAACTTCCCCACTTGTAGATTGTTAAACCACAGATGTGCTGCACCTGTTAAAGTTTGGACAAACAAATGGTACCACATGGGTAGTGTCCATCCTCTGACTAATCCTACGTTGGTGAATACGCACAGATGATCATCAGGATCTGATAATTCGTTGAACTCTCCAACATTTGAAGGTAATTTCACACGCTGAAGGGGAGCTAGTGCAATCTCGTTGACAAACTTTGAGTTTTCAGCAGCTTCTACTGGTTGGTAAATCAGATTGTAATCATGCTCCGCTTCTGGGTTATAAAACGCATGGATTTTTGGTTAGTAGCTTGCGTGGTCTCTCTGCAATCGACTAAAAACACTTGTGTTGTCGTCTTCCTTATATGTCCTATCGTATTCATCGGTTTGGGTGTCCTGTTTCTGAGAAGAATGCGGGCCCAATTGTGAATGAACTGACTGGCGTTTGTGAGAATACAGTGTATCACAGTGATCTCATCGCCTGGATTCAGAGTGAGTGGATTCATATTTGGTGGTAGATCTGGAATAGACTTCCGTATCTTCTACTAACATGTGTGATGGTGCATCGTAGTGCAACCCTCGACGTGCAGATGGAGCTCGTACTTGAGGTGCAGATCTACGTGATTGTGTTGCAGGTCGAGCAACTTGTGCACAAAGTTGTGCGTAAACTGCGTTTAGTGCACCTTGGGATTTCACGTAGCATGAAATTGGAGTTTCACCAGGAGATAAAATCGAACTGATTGGTATTTCAGGTTATATTCCTAGCGTAACAGGATCATTCTCGTGATTAACATTGTTCTGGACATTGTTATCATCAGATGCTTCTTCCACAATTCCTTCGACACGGGAGGCATGAGCAAAATTGCCCCTGTTCTCTGGCCGAGGACCTTGTGGATGAGTTGACAGAGTTTCTGCCATAGGAAACAGAAATGAGAAGAGATGAATCAAATGAGAAGATGAAAATAGAAATTGAAGAATCGGTGGGCGCTAATGAAGAAACAGTGATCAGAATGACCGGAATCAATCAGATCAGGGGTTTAGTCTCTGCATAAAAGGGTTAATCCTCTCACTGATTCAGGGGTTCAACTGAATCCCTTCTCCAGTGATCACTGCAAAACAGAAAGCCGTTAGACTCGCCACAGGGAGAATGGGGGTTCTCTCCGTGACCACCCTCTGACGTGAGAATAATTATAGTGATCTCGATGAAGAAGAAGAAGGAATACTAAAAGTGAAGTGTGTGTAACTGGAGAGATCATACCTGCAACGTCTTATTTATAACAGGTTTTGGCGGGAAAATGGTGCGACGGAAAGAGTAACAGAAAGTGCTTTTCCGTTTGGTGGTTACATCTCCTTACGTTAATCTTTGCACACGGATCGTAGATATCGATCAACGGTTGGGGAGTTGCCACGTGGAATGTGGTTTTGGGTAGATCCTTCTCCAAGTTAGTGTTATCATCATGACTCAGATGAGTGTCTAGGATTATGCCACGTTTCAGTTACAACCGAATGACTGTGCACAATAAGCATTAAACAACCTTCTAGAAGATCTACAGTTGTAAACCTTTATGTCCTTCCCACGTGTCTATTCTGTTGTAACAGAAAAAAATACTTTTGTCCAAGTCTTGATTTCAAGCGCGCGGAGATGTTTTGTGATTTTATCTTCAAGTCTTATTGTACCCTTGCGCGAGCCCGCGCAAGGGGGTTAGTTGAATGTTTATATTTCCCTTCTTCCGGCGCATGTTTATCGAAGACTGTTTCCTTCCATATCTTTATATAGAACCGTTGCGTAGCCGTGCAGGGCTTTGTTAAAGATGTTCTTGGAATAAGACTGATATGTTCTTATGTGCTCGCGCAATGTTCTTGGAACCATATTCCTTGTTTCTTTCCAAGACTTGTTTGGGACGGCTGCGTAGCCGCGCAAGGTACTGTTCAAGATGTTTTTGGAATAAGGTTGTGGTATGGTCCTATGCGCTTGAGCGAGGGTTTTGGGACCATACCCCTTAAGTTGGTAAGATACCGAGGTCGTCCAAGGACACAAGAGCTTTTAGTACCGGTTTATCCTCAACGTCTAATCAATCTAATTTTTTTTTTTTGAGAAAAGTTTTGAAATATAAAAATATAAAAACTAAAAATGAAAAGATACATAAAATAAAAATAGATAGACAAGATGAATTACTTGTATCCAACTCACCTTTAATGTATCCTTTGATGATTTTCTCACTTTTGGACTTTTTAAGAGATTATCTTACTTATAGTAGTAGGCCCCTCTTTTGAAGGTGACGTTACCCTCAACCCAGTGGTTTGAATCAGCAGGGATACAATCCCAAAGGGTCGGAATTTTGAAAGATAATTAATTAAGTTATTAATGCGAAAAGTGGTAGGCCCCTCCTTTGAAGGTGATGTTTCCCTGGGCTAAGTGGTTTGAGTCAGCAAGGATACAATCCCAAGAAGCCGGTTTAGTGTATTAATAGTAGTTTACATATGAGGGGTTTAAGCTATTCGCATCCCCACCATCCAATACCAGTGGGTATTGAAGGAGGTCCTAGTAAGCTTCAACAAGATCCTTGCAGGATCTATACACTGAACAAAGCAAGAACCTTACCAAACCATTCCCCTAACCCCGAACCAGGTAGTCAACATGCTTTTATATAGACCGTAAAAACATGAATGATGTAATCTTTTACTTTAAATAGACAGTAAAGTAACGCCAAGACCAGGTAGTCAACATGCTTTTATATAGGAAGAATTCACCTTTAACATAAGAAACTAGTTATTAAAGTCATTAATACAAAACCAAATAAAAAGTGCCGAAAGATTAATAATCAAAAGTAATACATAAAAGACTTGTCTTCACCAAGTGATGTAAGAGGCTTAACTAAACATGGCCTTTGATTGGCAAGAACCCTTTATGATCAATCTTGGACCCCGAGAGTACTACACACTCTAGAAATGGATGATGGATGATGGTGGTGGGTGTTGGTGTTGTAGTGGTGGTGGAGTGGTGGCAAAGTTGGAGAGTAGTGGTTTGCCAAGGGATGCCTTTGAAGTGAGCCAAGCACCCCTATTTATAGCCTGCACAGTGCTCTGGCCATGGCCCCATGTCCAGCGGGCACGCCCCCGTGGCCAACCTTTTCTCTTCCTTCATCAAATGCAATTGTCAGCAGAGGGTCCCACACGTTTATTCCCTTACTTTGTATTTATGTTGGTTTTGACTGTATATTTGTTCCTTTTGTTCGTTTATGCTCATTTGGTCCTGTAAATTCAAAAGGAAGATAAAAACACGCTTTTTTCCAACATTAGTACTAAAAAGGGTTAGTTTTATGCCTTATTTGATGTAATTTATATGTTACATTTTGCACACATCAGTAGCCTTCAATCCAAGCATCTGAACCTGCGCGTTCCACGAGGAAAGCGCATTTCTTTCAAGTGTGCCAGTAGCGTACTTCACCCTATTGTTGATAGGGCATTCACACATCTTGAAAACAGACTCGACTTTCTTGATCCAGTGTAGAAGGCCCTACTCCTTCAATGCCGTTGAAGAAGTGAGGCTTGCAATCCATGAAAGCCTTAATTGTGCAAACTTAGGGATGAGTGGGAGCAGGTTGACCTGTGGCGTAAAGCGAAGCGTGTAAGAACAAGAGTGATAAGATGTCATGAGAACAGGATCTAAATATCCTAGAATGGTTCGGAATGGTAGGTTTACCTCCAGGTTGTGCTACCAAAGCCTCAGCAACCCGCGCGTTTACCAGGGCCGTCAACTGGTCCCGAGTAATGTTAATACCGCATCTGCCGCATCCGTTCATTGTCTTCATATCCACAAAACAAAAAATAAGAACGATGCCGTAGTGGTGTGAGGGAATACATATCAAGGTTTAATCACAACACATTAAGTTCCAAACAAACAATTGGGTTTAGGATAGGGAGTGTTAGGGTTAATAGGTATCTTACTGTTAAACCCTTAAGAACTAAGCATATCATTACATATTACATCAAGTAAGTACCAAGTAGGCACATACTTAAGCAATGCAATCTAAAATTTTGAGCCTTGCACTTGGAGTGTAGTGTTGTTGCGGATCGCTTACTACAGAACAGGTTATAGTCTAGTTTTTCTCAAAAAGACATTTCTTTTTAAAACCGAGTTCACCATAACCAATGGCTCTGATACCAATCTGTCACACCCTCAATTTCCACATGTGGACTTTTACCGCGAGATGTGTGACCGACCAGGATCAAGCCATTAATCATGTTGAACAATCAATTAAATTATCAAAAGCATCACCATCAACACGATTAGTGATCTAAAGTTTAAATGTCCAAAAACATAGTTTAACCAATAGAGGAAGCAAACAGTTTAAAAGTCCAAAAAAATTAAAACCATAATTGTTTAATAAGACCAAATCAAATAGTCCACGCAATCACGACACTCCTCCAAAGCAAGCTCCCGCGCTGTACCTAACGACCTGCAAAGCATGTAATAGTATGTGAAAATAAAGTTGGCGAGTTCACGATTTTTCATTATTATTTTCAAAAACATCGATTGTTAAATTACTTAATTTATTAAAACATGTCATGGGGTGCTACCCCATCTTTAAGCTACTAAATTGTGTAGTACCGAAACTTTAACTGTTTAAGTTGTTTGTGCCCCAGATCAATGTCTATCATCATTGACCAATGGGCAAGGCATAAAAGTTCACGACCGTCCTCCCAGGTACGGTGTGAGGTTTGTCAAACCTAATAGCGCTATCAACTAATATCCAGTTCGCCAGGCCCCGGTGATTAATCGGTGGAATGTGTGGGGACTTTCAGATAGAGTTCGTTTAGTCCGCTAAAGACATGCAGTATACATAGTAAGTTAATAGTATTCCATCCCCAGGAATATTAGGCAATCCCCTAACCAGGGAAAGTGAAGTTAACATCATTCCAACCTATGAATGCTAGGCAATCCTATACCCGGGAAAGTGAGGTTCCCAACCACCGGGAATACACGCTTTTAGTAAAAGTGTGAACTCACATTTGTTTTGCTCGGTAAGAAATAAAGTACAAATGGTAGTGAAGAAGATCAACCGTGTCCTAAGATGGTTATCATGTAGTTCACTAGAGTGGGTTCATACAATACGTACATTCTTACACGCAATCTAACATTTTGCACGTAACACGTTTATACATGAACAATTTAGCCAATGTATACATACATAACACCATAGCATATCACATACCACGTATCAATCATGTAGTCATCAAACACATTAGAACATTATATATATCACAAGCAAGAAACAAGCACGTTAAATTAACTAATCAAAATTCAGCATTGACACCTGATTTTGTGCACTTTTCAGGAATTTTTCTAATATAGTTTTGGAATGGAAAAAATTCCCAGAAAATTATAGAATGCGCCAAACGGTCATTTTATTTTGTGAAGAATTTTCAAAACCTAATTCTTTATAGATTTTCAGTGAGAAATCAAACACTGAACAGTGGGCAGATTCGTCGCACCCCTGCCTACTAAATATTATCTTGAAAATTCCTCGTTTATCCGATTGACTTGAAACTAGCAGCAAAATTCTTAAAACATTAAAGGCTATTTACAGTAAGGATTTCATAGCAAAACTCTAAATATGCAACAAGTTATGACCCAAAACATATTGTATAAAATCTGCAGAAAATGAAACTTTAAATACTGAAACGAGATAAATTATTTAAAATAGTAAACCACATCCAAAAAACATGATTCCAGTGCCATTTGAATCGTATTTCAAAATAACATGTTATAGACTCAAGAAAATCCAGATTTCGTTAAATTATGACCCGGTTATAGCCAAGTAATGTCGGCTGTAACTGCGTGATAACTTACTGCTTTCGTTTCCCGGTCTCCCCAATCGAATAACTAGCGCACCCAACGACCCATACTGTTTTATAATAGCAGATTATCATCCTCAACTAAATCATATAGGATTTAGTTCCTCAAAATCACAAGATTCAATCCATAAACAAGTCCCTAGCGATTAATCTAAACCCAAAATCGATTTACTCATCTTTGCCAGTACGATTTCCTAGCAACATAGATTACTTGTATCAACATAGCACATAAAAAAATCATTACAATCCAGAAAATGTAGCCAAGATATGAGGGATTTATGACCAAAAATATGTATAAACTGAAAAGAACTATAACTAAAATTCAGTAAATGATTACCTAGCGATCAAAGGGAGTTCGGTTAAGCCTAGAGATCGAACTTCTTGGAGCCTTGGACTCATTCTTCATCAACAGTAGCAAGAGAGGGCGAGAAGGTATGATGATCGCAGGTTAGGGTTTGGCTCTAGGGGAGTTATGAGGCGACCATGCAATATACATAACTATGTAAGAGGCTTTTGGGGCGATTTGGTCTGGTGGGCTTCACAACAGCTTGGGCCGAAAGAAAGAATAAGTGGGTGTGGGCCGAAATTAATGAGTTAGAGTGGAAAAGGAGTAACGAGTTAGACCAGCTTGGGTTTAGGTGTATTTAGGCCGCAATTAGTGGGTTTCGGGTTAGGTGAACATGTGTTTCGTGTTGGCCGAAATTAGCGTAGGTTATCAGATCATGTAAACGAAACATTTGATTTCATACAAGCAAAATATATGTAAAATTAGTTTGGATTTTGATTTAATTTAAATATGCTAGCTTATAGTTATCATGTGATGCGAAGAAATAAAACGTAACGAAACGAAACGTAATTTATAATCGCGAAAAAGAAAGGTGCTAACCTTATAAATACGGGTTATCACATAAAAACCAACCAAAATGTGTGAATTAATCGAACTTGAAATTTCGAGAAGAGGGGAAGTCCCTCTCGCGTGAAAGGACCTCTCCTGTTTCGTGCGAAAGGACCCTCTCGTCCGGACTCACCTTTCAGCCTATAAATAGGCGCACTACTTCACTCATTTTCCTTGCTCATTCACTCAGGCTTCTATTAGAAACTCTCAACTTTTCTCTCACGATCAGAGACTCGTGGTATCGATTTTCTTCCATTTTCTTATACTTTTCATTCATTTTTTAATTCATGCACTTTAATTCAAGTTCTCAAACTTTTCTTGCAAAACCTCTTGATTGAACACATCTCATGGACGGCTATCATGAGTTTTCTTGGGCAAACTGATGTTGAAGCCTCACCACATATGAGATTCAACCAAGATTTACAAACTTTGATGTTTTACAACTTGTTCATACGTTTCATTTTTTATTTCTGTATAATCTCGGCGGAATCTGGAACCTATCTGACTTTCAACTCAGTCCATACTTAAGGTTTGCATTGGGGTTAATTTCCACTAAGAAATGGTCTGTTTTTCGGATAGATCAAACAAATGTTCTCGTCAAAACTGGCACCTTTCGCACAACAGAGCATCCATCTCGCGCGAAAGGCATCCTTCTCGCGCGAAAGACATCCCTCTTGCGTGAAAGGGGACTCTTATACAAGTTTCGTTTTTATTACTTTTCTCTCCGATGTCAGTTCATCAAGGTTAAACACCAAACAGTTTGCTAGTCACAAAGGAAGTTAACCCCGTCGAGCCTCTGACACTTAGTTCACTCTTTCTAAGTCGTGTTGGCACACCTGGATTGTCCTTACCTGACTGTTTGGCTAACTTTACTTTCTGTTTTCATTTTAATAACAATTACAGTTTCTATGTTTAGTAAAAACAGTTTACAATTTAATCGTTACATACAAATCCACATTTAAACAGTCCTGCCGCTCGAAGGGATCTCTTTCGCTCGAGAGGACCCCTTTCTCATGAAAGGGTCTATTAGTTATTTATTTTAAAGTCTGGTCCAAACCCTTTCACATGAGAACACTCACACCTCTATTTACCCATTTCAGGGTGACTTCCGTGTACCAACTCTCGCCTAATCAACTCTCAGTTTTCATGGAAATCTACCCAAAACTATGAGTATACTCGATCCTTTTTTCCCATTTTAATCACTTTGGGTGCAACATGTACATATATACAAAAACACGCAACACTATTAAACATGTTTATCAAATCACACTCTATCCACTACTAAGCATGAGACTTGATATACTTGTTAATCTCATATGCTATGTTTATATGTGTCTATATGCTCATTAACTTTGCAAGCCTACCTTAAAAATTATAGCACTGTAGGATTAACGCCACGCCCGTATTCTTGTGGTATTGTTAAGTAAACACCATTACACCCTCTTCAATTTGACGATGTTGGGTAATCACCATTGCGTTAAACTCTGGTTTGGCATATAGCTTACACTAGTACAGCATGTTAGTAACATTGTATACATTTTATCACGTTTGATATGAGCACCATTAAAACATTTTCTTTATTATGCTATGTATTCAAACTTATCTTCTTGCCAACATAATTATTAATTATATTTTAATACATGTTGTAGATTGATAGGTGATGATCGAAGAAACATGTTTAGGGTGGACTTAGATACACACCTAAATCATAAATAATTAATCATGTTTCATGTTTGATACAATGTGTTGGATTATGTTTTGTTGAACAATGTATTCAATTTAACATTTATGAAATTTGGTTTAATTATAAATTGTCAAAATTAATGTTATGATGCAATGAGCAATCTCGTTTTCGTCTATTCGCCATCGGTTGGGGTGTGACATCACTAAACAACTAAATACCTAAAAAGTAGCGAAAAGTAAAATATTATGATTATTCGGGTTTTTTATTGTTAATATTACAACTAAATACCTAAAAAGTAGCGAAAAGTAAAATATATGTTATGCATTTGATTAAAGTTGTTGATATGGTAAAAGATCTTGTTCACAAGTATGATGATATATACTAACATAGCAAAATAAAGTTTGTTAGAATTTACTAAGTTTTACAATATAGTTAATTAAATAATTTTTATTAAGAATATATAAGGGTAGCTTTTAAGTCTTTTATAAAATGTTTATTAGTTTGAATTTCAATATATCATTAATTTTTATTATATTTTTTTAGAATACAATATATTTAATAAAATGTTTATTTATTAGATAGGTCTTGACTTTCTTTGAATTAAATAGAGTGTTTCAAATGTTTAATAAAATGTTTATTTAATAAATATATACAGCTCATTATTCTTATTCTCATGATATTATGTGTACACACATTTTATCAATTTAGTTGTATTAATTTATCAATTTTTTTGCAATTAAGAATACCTATAATTATTTATTTATATATATCAATTCTTTGGCTTTTGTGTGAGGAGGGGAACTTTAGAAAATAAATAAGAGAAAAGAGAAATTTGTTAATAAAACATTTCATGTACCATCTTAAAATGCGTGTAAATTACTTTTGTGCTGATCCTTACTCCGTTGTAATGAAAATTGAGTTCACTAAACAACTAAATACCTGAAAAGTGGCGAAAAATAAAATATTATGATTAGTTGAGTTTTTATTATTAATATAACAATTACTCTAGTCTTTACATGTTATGCGCTTGATTAAAGTTGTTGATATGGTAAAAGGTCCTGTTCATAAGTATGATGATATTTACTGACGTAGCAAAATAAAGTTTATTAGAATTAATAACTTTTATAATATAGTTAATTATAAAATATTTATTAAGAATATATATGGGTAGCTTTTAAGTCAATTACAAAAATTTTTATCTATTAAATACGTCTTGACTTCCTTTTAATTAAATAGAGTGTTATAAATATTTAATAAAATGTTTATTTAATAAATATAGAGCTTATTATCTCATGATATTATGTGTACACTTATTTTATCAACTAAATGGTATTAATTTATCAATTTAATCGCATTGAAGAATACCTATAATAATTAATTTATATATATCAATTTTTTGGCTTTTGTGTAAAGAGGGCACTTTAGAAAATAATTTAGAGCAAAGAGAAATTTGTAAATGAAACTTTTCACATGCCATCTTATTATGTGTGTAAATTACTTTTGTGCCAATCCTTGCTCCTTAATAATATATAATGAAAGTTTAGTTCACTAAAGAGCTAAATGTCGAAAAAGTGGCGAAAAAGTAATATATTGTGATTATTTGGGTTTTTTTATTGATAACATAACTACTACCCTTGTTTTTATATATTATTCACTTGATTAAAATTGTTGAAATGGTAAAAACGTCTTGTTCACAAATGTGATGATATATACTAACGTAGCAAAATAAAGTTTATTAAAACCTAATAACTTTTATAATATAGTTAATTACAAAATATATACTAAGAATATATATGGGTAGCTTTTAAATCATTTACAAAATGTTTATTAGTTTGCATTTCAATTCATCATTAATATTTTATTACTTTTTATAGAATAAAAATATAATTAATAAAACATTTATTTATTAGTTATGTCTTGACTTCCTTTAAATTAAATATACTGTTTTAAATATTTAATAAAATGTTTATTTAATAAATATATAGAGCTTATTATTTATCTGATGATATTATGTGAATAACAATTTTATATATTTAATTGTTTTAATTTATCACTTTAACTGCATTTAAGAATACCTATAATTATTAATTTATATATAATAAATCTTTGGTTTTTGTGTGTGGAGGGGCACTTTAGAAAATTATTTAGGGTAAAGAGAAATTTGTGAATAAAATATTTCAAATGCCATCTTAAAATGTGTGTAAATTACTTTTTTGCTCAACCTTCCTCCTTTGTAATGAAAGTTGAGTTCACTAAACAACTAAATACCTCAAAAGTGGCGAAAAGTAAAATATTATGATTATTTTTATTTTTAATTGCTAATATTACTATTACTCTAGTTTTATATGTTATACACTTGATTAAAGTTGTTGATATGATAAAAGGTCTTGTTCACAAGAATGATGATATATACTAACATAGCAAAATAAAGTTTATTAGAATTTACTAACTTTTAAGTCATTTACAAAATGTTTATTAGTTTGCATTTTAATTCATCATTAGTTTTTATTAGATTGTTTTAGAATACAATATATTTAATAAAATATTTATTTATTATATACGTCTTACTTTCTTTGAATTAAATAAAGTGTTTTAAATATTTCATAAAATGTTTATTTAATAAATATATAGAGCTCATTATTCTCATGATATTATACGTACACATATGTTATCAATTTAATTGTATTAATTTATCAATTTTATTGTATTAATTTTTCAATTTCATTAAAGAATACCTATAATTATTAATTTATATATATCAATTCTTTGGCTTTATGTGAGGAGGGGAACTTTAGGAAATAAATTAGAGCAAAGAGAAATTTGTGAATAAAATCTTTAACGTGCCATCTTAAATGTGACATCTGTGTCTCTACGACTATCATACAAATGCAAATCCAATGAAATCTTGTGTCATTCCTGGGATTTGTATAATTACATGTGACTTTTGCACATATCAATCCTAGTTCAGTTTCAAGCTTTAAATCGCTTTCTTGAAAGTTATACGCAAACTGATGCGTAAATGTAATCAGTTTAACGCAAAAAAACACTCCAGAATAGTGATATAGGCTTAACATACCTTAATAACCTTTACATAACTTAGAAATAAGTTTTGGAAGGTTTGGTGTGTCGAAAACAAGTTTATTCGATCGCAGGGACTAATTTCGACAAACTGCATAAGTATGCCGATTCGTATAGTAACCAACATTCTAGAACTTGATCATAAGCTAAACATACCCTAAATATCCTTTACATAGCTTAGAAATAGGCTTTGAGGGGTTCGGTATGCGAAAATATGCTTATTTGATCAATAGGGACTAAAAGCATCAAAATGTACATAAGTTTGCATTTACGCGCATATCTTACGTTCTGAACATATCCGGACGTCCAAAAATTTTTTAAACATTAAAATATTTTATTTTAGTGATTGGAATGCAAAAATACGATTCGTCGCGTAATTTGGATCGTTTCCGCGACCATTCGTGTTTCATCGTAATTAACCAAATAACGTGACCGTACCACCAAACGAACTGACATCTGAGATGTTTTCAAGCATATTTCATGTTCCCTATGCTTTAACTTCATTGTAGAGCTTTGAAATGGGGTTAACAGGGCCTAAAATCACAAAAATCCAAGTTTATAGCATTCAGGGACCAAAATTGACAATCTGCCAAACTTCTTTGGTGGGCCGCGACAGATTCAGTGGAGGGCTACGCGGGGCGCGACCGACTGCCAGTCTAGAAACATTGAATCTGCATTGTGCAGCTGATTTCAGGCAATTTTTACATAGTTTTTGGAAACAATGAGCTTGTTTTTGAGTTCCCAATATATTCTAATCTATGGGCACAAGTGTATGGCTTAGATCATGTCTTGAATTACTCAAAAACACTTGTAAAGATCTTGATGGGTCATGTCTTCCTATAAATACCCGTCTTGTTCATTCTCATTCCTCAGACATTTGATCTAAACCTGCTCTAAGTTGAAGCTAAGCCTTCATACCTGAGTGTTTTAGTTCAAATCTTCCTAGCTTGGACCCTTTGTATGCTTCTTTCATGCTTATTTATGCTTTTCAAGCATGAAAGTCAAACAATGTTTTTGACACCCCAGGAAAATCAGGAAACGAACGCAACTTAACTAGCTTCCTCAGTAACCACGTGCTAAATTTCGGGACAGGGGGAGAATGTGACAACCCTCAAAATTTCATGTATTCCGTACAACTTATTAGTGACAATTGAAGTGCTGAATCATTTAACTGCTTTCTGAATATCTGTGTTATACTTACATGTGCTTGGTAACATACTAGTCATGTGCAGAAAAGTCATTAAATAGTCCTGTGTGTTTTCCTAAGTGTTAGAAATTAAAAGTGTTACAAAAACATATATAAAAGATGCTTTACAGATTAATTAAGCACTTTAACGGAACAACACCGAACCGAACAACCGGACTTTACCCGGGACATAAAAATATTGCCAAATACATAGTTTTTGTTTTTCTGAGCTAGTTAGGGTCCCCGAACACCCTAACACTCTTTATATTAGTTAACACACACTAATAACCCAACTAAACACCTTTAGAATCCAACTAAATGGTAACTAGTATCATCACCACACCAACCCATACCCCCCCCCCCATGTTGACCGTCACAAGGGGGTGACCCACCCCTTTGTCCCTCCTTGATTATTATAATCACATATGTTGGAAGACATGGAACATTATGTATGTTGGACAATAAGCAATTTGGGTTATAAATATACATGCTAGTCTTTCATTCTCTTTCATCTAAACAATCCAACTTCAAAGCTCTTATTCTTTCCCATACACACAAAGGTGCAAGGAGTCCCACAAACAAGCCCGGTGATCTCGGAAGTTCAAGAACCACTCTAGCTTTCTTTTATCCACCACTTTTACGCCTTGTTTCTTCCCTAGCCTTGTGCTAGTAGTAAGTGTTCTAAATCATCATCTTGTTCTTGTTTTTGGTGGTTAATAGATGATTAAATGTTGAAATGTTAAAGAACACCCATGAACATAAACTAAAGTCTTGAACATATGGAATAAAAGATGGATAAAGAGAAGTTATGTGTGTAAATCTTGTAGATCTTGCATAGTTGTGATTGTTTGATGTTGTTTGTTAATAGAAACAAGATGAATCATCATCTAGACATACTAGTTCATGTTTAAGAGCATGAACTAGTAGGATGTAAAAGTTAGAAAGATAAAAGTTGTTGTATTCATCCATTTATAAGTCTTGAACTTAAGTAAACATAAATTTTATTGTAAAATGAAGTTGTAACTTGTAGATCTAAAGATCTACAAGTGGTTTTTTCGGAAGAACCAAGTGAAAAATACTAGTTTTGTCATAACCCGGATCTTGTATGAAAGAAGCACATTTATAGTAACTAAACAAGCGTGTAAACACTTGTGTAACAAGGAAATTTTATAAAGAAATATTTTTGTGAATCTTGACAAGAAGTTGGGAAACTCCAAGTTCTTTAAAAATAAAGTTTTCAAGAAACTAAACTTATTTTTAAAGGTAACAAGACCCACTAAACATATTAGTAATTTACTACATGTTTTTACAAAACTTCCAAGTTCATGAGTTTGTAATTTAGTCTCATTTTGACAAGATTAGTGATTAAATATTGTATATGTTGTTGGTTGGTAAATTGATTGAATGATTTTTACAAAAGAAAATGATATGCTAAAAGCATGGACACCTCCATTTACAGAGGAAACTCTGGCGAAATTTTTCTAGAAATACGACACTTAGAAATATTTTTCTAAGAAATGTGTACAAATATAGTTTTAAAGGATATTTTCCTAAATAAACTTCGCCATGATTTTTATTACAAAATACCAAGTGCCGGAGGTTGATTTTCGTAAATAAAATTTGGATAAATATATATATTTAGAATATATATCTTATACTAAAACACTTGTGTGGATACTTGTTTATTTGTGAGATAGTTATATTATATTAGAGTAAAATAATATAACTTGATAATATGTCTTGACATTTAAATAATGTGGGTTGTGGTAGAAAGTAATGAGTAAATAAACAGTACGTAAGATACGTGTTATGCATGAGAAACTGATTGTTATGTGTACCTCATTAGGACATGCTTGATTTCCTGATTTACTTGAGTAATTAATCTAACCGAGCAAACCAAGGTGAGTTCGCACACTTTCTAAGGCATGGGATTTCCCGGTGGTTGGGAATGGGTTAAAGAACTTAAAAATGGAAATCTACATATCCTCCTTGGGTAGGATATGTACGACCATCCTCCATAGGTAGGATGCCAATATTAATCCTGCGTATTCTCCTTGGGTAGAACTACGTACGTTCGTCCTCCTTGGGTAGGACAACAACCTTAAAACTTACTAGACAAAACACTATCATGAAGTCCCTCAATTTATATCGACTTAATCGCCGAGGCAAATGGCAAGCGGGTCATTAGTTAATAGCGCTATTAGGTTTAACAAACCTCACACCGTGCCAGTCAGACGGGCGTGTACTAATGGACTATGGAAAACTGTCAGTGATGATAGACACTGATATAGGGCACAACTTATTTGCGTTAATAGTCGATATGGTACAGTCTAGTGGTTCACATGGGGAAGCCCCCACTGATCCTGGATATGGGTTGGGTAATAAAGAATGAACTGGTTAAACTTGCTTTCATCTACGGGGTAACCCCCACGGCAATTACGCCAATGAAAGACAAACCACGTTTTCAGAAACAACTTAAAACTAATCAACCAACCGTGAACTCACTCAACTTTGTTGTTGACTCGTTGTTACATGCCTTACAGGTTATTAAATGCTTGGAGCTTGCACGAGGAAGGAGTCGTTGTGGGATATGGACTGTTATGTTTCGTGCTTAATATTTAAATCCTTATGAACTTATTAAACTTACGCTTTGAACTTTAAACTTATAAACTATGGACTTATGTTTTTGGATTTACGTTTATGCTTCCGCTGATTAAACTAAACTTAGTTAACTAGCTTTGGTCACCAATCGTATTGTGGTTGATTTTATTTACTTAATTACGTTGTTCAATATGATTGGTGGCTCGATCCTGGTCATGTCACGCCTCCAAGCGGTGACACTCCGCATGGTGGATTTTGGGGGTGTGACAGATTGGTATCAGAGCCATTGGTTATAGTGAACTTGGTTTTAAAAAGGGAAAAGCTTTTTGATAAAACCAGACTATAACCTGTACAGTGCTCAATGATCCACAACGACGCTTCGCTCCACGTGCAAGACTCGACACAATAGGTGGTTTGATCTATGTTATATTGTCGGTTAGATAGTTTACACTGTGCATTAGTTAACGTGATAATTGCTATTTGAACCTTGTGTGCTTACTCTCTCCTGTCGTCCCACACTTACGCACTTTCGCGACACTTTTCTCACTTACGTTGCTTCGTTGTGAAGATCATGAACGGACGCGGTGGACGTATCAACCTAACTCAAGCCCAGCTGACGGCTTTGATCAACGAACGAGTTGCTGAGGCACTCGCAGCTGTTCCTGCAGGAGGTATAACCTACCATATCAACCCATCTTAGGACGTTTAGATCCTACCTTCGCAAACCAACCCTCATGCTTAACCTTGTCTTTTATTCTCGCACCACAGGTGAACATGCTCAGCCTCCTGTGTGTACGTTCAAAACCTTCATGGATTGCCGACCTAGCACTTTCAGCGGCACAGAAGGAGCGGTAAGCCTTCTTCACTGGTTTGAGAAGCTCGAGTCTGTTTTTGAGATGTGTGAATGCCCTGAAGATCGTAGGGTGAAATATGCTACTGAAAGACTCGAAGGTGCTGTGTTAACCTGGTGGAAGGCAAAGGTTCAACTGCTTGAGTTGACGGTTGCTAATGCCACCCCGTGGAACGGTTTCAAAGAACTAATCAAAGAAGAGTACTGCAGTCGTGACGACATCCACAAGCTGGAGGTGGAATTTTTCAATTTGAAGATGACGGGGTCTGATATCGAGGCATACACGAAGAGGTCAAATGAGCTAGCCATCCTGTGTCCCACTATGGTGGATCCTCCTGTCAAGCGTATCGAACTGTACCTTAAGGGCTTGGTGCCAGAAATTCAAAGCCACGTAACCTCAGCTAATCTTGGCACCATTCAGCAAAGTCATCAAGTTGGCTCATCGTCTCACCGATCAGGCAGTTGAGCAGAATAAGTTGCCCAAGCGTATTAGCGCTACTACTTCTGATGCTCCCAACGATAATAAGCGCAAGTGGGATGGAAATTTGGGCAAGGGTTCTGCTTCAGCTCAATCCCAGCAGCGAAAGACAGACGAGTACAGGAGCCCCAGTCAGCAGTCTTCTGGGAATCAAGGTCAAGGTGGGTACAAGGGAAATCACCCTAAGTGCAATCGATGTAATTTGCACCATAGCGGGCAGTGCAACAAGGGTCGCTGTCAGAGATGTCACAAGCTGGGTCATGAAGCCAAAGATTGCAGGAGCCCACGTCCTGCGAATCAGAATCGCCAACAACAACAAGCTCCACAGAACCACCAGCAGCAACATCAGCAGGGCAATAAAGAATGCTTTCAGTGTGGCGCTGAAGGCCACTTTAAGAGGAACTGCCCCCAACTGAACCAAAATCAGAACAACAACCAAAGAAACGGAAACCACAATGGAAACAACAACGGAGGCAACAACGGAGGTAACAATAATGGCAATGGTGCCCAAGGTCGGGTGTTCGTGATTGGTCTGGGTGAAGCAAGGAACGATCCCAACGTTGTGATGGGTAAGTTTCTTCTGGATGATTTCTTTATTACTGTTATATTTGATTCGGGTGCCGATACTAGCTACGTGTCCTTAAAAGTTAGTCAGATCCTTAAGCATACTCCAACACCTTTGAACACCAAGCACATCGTAGAGTTAGCAAACGGTAAAAGTTTAGAGGCTACACATGTAGTTAAGGGTTGCAAGCTTGTCCTTGCCGATCAGACCTTTTCTATCGACCTCATTCCTATCGTTCTGGGTAGTTTTGACGTTGTCATTGGGATGGATTGGTTATCTCAACACCAAGCGGAGATTATTTGCAAGGAGAAAATCGTCCGTATCCCTCGTTCTGATAAAGAACCCCTCGTGATTCATGGCGACAAGAGTTGTGCTGTTGTAGGCATCATCTCTTTCCTTAAGGCCCAAAAGTGTTTACGAAAGGGCCACACCGCTATCCTAGCCCTCGTTTTTGATGCATCCTCAGAAGAAAAGAAGATAGAAGACATTCCTATTGTGCGCGACTTTCCCGAGGTATTTCTTGAGGAATTACCTGGTCTTCCGCCTCATCACCAAGTTGAATTTCAAATTGAGCTAGCTCCTGCAGCAGCGCCCATAGCTCGAGCACCCTATCGTCTAGCTCCATTAAAACTTGAAGAACTGTCCACACAACTACAAGAACTCTTGGAAAAGGGTTTCATACGTCCTTGCTCTTCGCCTTGGGGAGCTCCGGTGTTATTCGTGAAGAAGAAGGACGGTACTTTCAGAATGTGTATTGACTACCGTGAACTAAACAAGGTGACCGTGAAGAATCGTTATCCTCTTCCATGCATTGATGACTTATTCGACCAGTTGCAAGGGTCGACTTTCTATTCTAAGATTGACCTAAGGTCAGGCTACCATCAGCTGAGAGTCCGAGAGGAGGACGTCTCCAAGACAGCATTCAGAACTCGTTACGGCCATTACAAGTTTCTGGTTATGCCTTTCGGATTAACAAATGCACCAGCGGTCTTCATGGATCTCATGAACTGAGTGTGCAAGCCTTACCTGGATAAGTTTGTCATAGTGTTCATCGACGACATCCTGATTTATTCTAAGAGTCCGGAGGAACACGAGCAACATCTGAGGCTTATTCTGGAACTTCTTCGAAAAGAGCAGTTGTATGCCAAGTTTTCGAAATGTGACTTCTGGCTTCACGAAGTCCATTTTCTAGGCCATGTGGTAAACAAGGATGGGATTCATGTACATCCATCCAAGGTTGACTCGATCAAGAACTGGCCTACACCTCGCACACCAACAGAAATCCGCCAATTCTTGGGTTTGGCTGGATATTACAGAAGGTTTATCAAAGATTTCTCCAAGATTGCGCAACCTCTCACCACGCTGACTCAGAAGGGTGTCACCTATCGTTGGGGTGATGCACAGGAGTCCACATTTCAGCACCTGAAAGATAGACTTTGTAGCGCGCCTATCCTCTCATTGCCCGAAGGCACAGATGATTTTGTGGTTTATTGCGACGCTTCCATCCAAGGACTTGGTTGTGTGTTGGTGCAACGTGACATGGTTATTGCTTACGCATCACGCCAACTTAAGGTTCACGAAAGGAACTACACTACTCACGACCTAGAATTGGGAGCAGTTGTTTTCGCGCTTAAGATATGGAGACATTACCTGTACGGCACCAAGTGCACCATTTACACCGATCACAGGAGTCTCGAGCATATCTTCAAGCAAAAGGAATTGAACATGCGATAACGCCGATGGTTCGAACTTTTGAACGATTATGAACGCGCTATCAAGTACCACCCGGGCAAGGCCAATGTTGTTGTCGATGCCCTCAGTCGAAAGGATACTATACCCAAGTGTGTACGTGCGTTACAGCTTACCATCCAATCTAACCTTCCCGCTCAGATTCGCGATGCTCAGGTTGAAGCATTGAAAGCAGAAAACATCAGGGCTGATTCCTTATGAGGATCGAGGCAACGACTAGAACAAAAGGAAAACGGCGCCTACTATGTTAACGGGCGCATCTGGGTTCCACTGTATGGAGACTACGCGAGCTTGTGATGGATGAAGCACATAAGTCTCATTATTCAGTACATCCTGGTTCGAATAAGATGTACCATGATCTCAAGACTACATACTGGTGGCCTGGTATGAAAGCCAACATAGCAACCTACGTCAGTAAATGCTTGAGTTGTGCTAGGGTCAAGGTCGAATACCAGAAACCATCAGGCCCACTTCAACAACCAGAGATATCTAAATGGAAATGGGAGCAAATTTCCATGGATTTCGTTACTGGCCTGCCCAGATCTCAACGCGGTAATGATACCATTTGGGTGATCGTGGATCGGCTGACCAAGTCTGCACACTTTCTGGCCATCAAGGAAACGGATAAGTTTTCTACTCTAGCAAACATCTACCTAAAAGAAGTGGTATCAAGTCACGGAGTGCCAACCTCCATCATTTCTGATCGTGACGCGCGTTTTACCTCTGACTGTGGCAAGCTATGCACAAGTCTTTCGGCTCACGTTTAGATATGAGCACCGCTTATCACCCACAGACGGATGGGCAATCTGAACGCACCATCCAAACCCTCGAGGACATGCTTAGGGCATGCGTAATCGACTTTGGTAACGGCTGGGAAAAGCATCTCCCGCTAGTGCAATTTTCGTACAACAGTTACCACACCAGCATCCAGGCCGCTCTGTTCGAGGCATTGTATGGATGGAAGTGCCGATCACCTCTCTGTTGGGCAGAAGTTGGTGATAGTCAACTTGTAGTAGATACAACCGAGAAGATTGCTCTGATACGAAAACGAATGGCGGCAGCTCGTGACCGTCAAAAAAGCTATGCCGATAAGCGAAGAAAGCCACTCGAGTTCTAGGTTGGGGATCAAGTGCTACTCAAAGTCTCACCTTGGAAAGGTGTAGTTCATTTTGGCAAACGAGGCAAACTCAATGCGTGATACGTTGGACCCTTTGAAATCATGGAGAAGATTGGCAAGGTGGCCTACAGGCTGAATCTACCTGAAGAAATCAGTGGAGTTCACAACGTTTTCCATGTGTCGAATTTGAAGAAGTGTCTGTCAGATGAGACCCTCATAGTTCCTCTCAAGGAGCTCACTATCGACGACCAGCTGCGATTCGTCGAAGAACCAGTAGAGATTACAGATCGGGATGTTAAAATTCTTAAGCGCACTAGGATACCTCTTGTCCGAGTTCGTTGGGATTCCCGTCGTGGCCCAGAGTATACCTGGGAACGAGAAGACCAAATGAAACTCAAGTATCCCCAGCTGTTTAAGAAAAGTGCAACCACTACTGAGACTGAAGCTACTGCAGAATTTCGGGACGAAATTCCAAACCAACAGGGGGATGATGTGACACCCCAGGAAAATCAGGAAACCAACGCAACTTAACTGGCTTCCTCAATAACCACGTGCTAAATTTCGGGACGAAATTTTCTTAACAGGGGGAGAATGTGACAACCCTCAAAATTTCATGTATTCCGTACAACTTATTACTGACAATTGAAGTGCTGAATCATTTAACTGCTTTCTGAATATCTGTGTTATACTTACATGTGCTTGGTAACATACTAGTCGTGTGTAGAAAGTCATTAAATAGTCCTGTGTGTTTTCCTAAGTGTTAGAAATTTAAAGTGTTACAAAAACATATATAAAAGACACTTTACGGATTAATTAAGCACTTTAACGGAACAACACCGAACCAAACAACCGGACTTTACCCGGGACATAAAAATATTGCCAAATACATAGTTTTTGTTTTTCTGAGCTAGTTAGGGTCCCCGAACACCCTA
Organism: Helianthus annuus; assembly: GCF_002127325.2. Classification (NCBI taxonomy): domain Eukaryota; kingdom Viridiplantae; phylum Streptophyta; class Magnoliopsida; order Asterales; family Asteraceae; genus Helianthus; species Helianthus annuus. The sequence continues at coordinate 126,600,252 of NC_035445.2, forward strand.
ACACTCTTTATATTAGTTAACACACTAATAACCCAACTAAACACCTTTAGAATCCAACTAAATGGTAACTAGTACCATCACCACCCAACCAATACCCCCCCCCCATGTTGACGGTCACAAGGGGGTAACCCACCCCTTGTCCCTCCTTGATTATTATAATCATATATGTTGGAAGACATGGAAAATTATGTATGTTGGACAATAAGGAATTTGGGTTATAAATATACATGCTAGTCTTTCATTCTCTTTCATCTAAACACTCCAACTTCAAAGCTCCTCTTCTCTCCCTCCATAACCACCTACGACCGCCACCCTTCCACCACACCACCACCACTCAAACCTTGTTCAACCATTTCCCAAACACACAAAGGTGCAAGGAGTCCCACAAACAAGCCCGGTGATCTCGGAAGTTCAAGAACCACTCTAGCTTTCTTTTATCCACCACTTTTACGCCTTGTTTCTTCCCTAGCCTTGTGCTAGTAGTAAGTGTTCTAAATCATCATCTTGTTCTTGTTTTTGGTGGTTAATAGATGATTAAATGTTGAAATGTTAAAGAACACCCATGAACATAAACTAAAGTCTTGAACATATGGAATAAAAGATGGATAAAGAGAAGTTATGTGTGTAAATCTTGTAGATCTTGCATAGTTGTGATTGTTTGATGTTGTTTGTTAATAGAAACAAGATGAATCATCATCTAGACATACTAGTTCATGTTTAAGAGCATGAACTAGTAGGATGTAAAAGTTAGAAAGATAAAAGATGATGTATTAATCCATTTATAAGTCTTGAACTTGAGTAAACATAAATTTTATTGTAAAATGAAGTTGTAAACTTGTAGATCTAGAGATCTACAAGTGGTTTTTTCGGAAGAACCAAGTGAAAAATACTAGTTTTCTCATAACCCGGATCTTGTATGAAAGAAGCACATTTATAGTAACTAAACAAGTGTGTAAACACTTGTGTAACAAAGAAATTTCATAAAGAAATATTTTTGTGAATCTTGACAAGAAGTTGTGAAACTCCAAGTTCTTTAAAAATAAAGTTTTCAAGAAACTAAACTTATTTTTAAAGGTAACAAGACCCACTAAACATATTAGTAATTTACTACATATTTTTACAAAACTTCCAAGTTCATGAGTTTGTAATTTAGTCTCATTTTGACAAGATTAGTGATTAAATATTGTATATGTTGTTGGTTGGTAAATTGATTGAATTATTTTTACAAAAGAAAATGATATGCTAAAAGCATGGACACCTCCATTTATAGAGGAAACTCTGGCGAAATTTTTCTAGAAATACGACACTTAGAAATATTTTTCTAACAAATGTGTACAAATATATTTTTAAAGGTTATTTTCCTAAATAAACTTCGCCATGATTTTTATTACAAAATACCAAGTGCTGGAGGTTGATTTTCATAAATAAAATTTGGATAAACATATATATTTAGAATATAAATCTTATACTAGAACACTTGTGTGGATACTTGTTTATTTGTGAGATAGTTATATTATATTAGTGTAAAATAATATAACTTGATAATATGTGTTGACATTTAAAAAATGTGGGTTGTGGTAGAAAGTAATGAGTAAATAAACAGTACGTAAGATACGCGTTATGCATGAGAAACTGATTGTTATGTGTACCTCATTAGGACGTGCTTGATTTCCTTATTTACTTGAGTAATTAATGTAGATGCACTACATCTGTTGATTTCGTCTTGGATCGAGTCATATATTGTATTGTATAGATTAGGGCTCAATATACGAGAAAATAGGAGAATATGTGTGTATTAGAAAGAGGTTTCGCTTAAATGGTCTTAGAAGGTTTCGCTTGTATGTCAAGTGATTGGTTTCGCTTGAGTGTTCACATAAGGTTTCGCTTGTGTGAACATGTCACTTCAAGCGAAACCTGATCACTATATATACCATTGAAGTGAATTCATTTGTAACTTTTGTGATTTCCATACCGAGGTGCTGCTGGTGTGATGTTTGAGCTGTATACGTTGATAAATCAATACAACAATAGATTAATGTGAAGAACAAGCTATTTCTACCTACGTTTCTTATTATTCCGCATCTGAAACATAGGAGAACGCCTCTGAACGACTCGTTAGGTCGAGAACACGATCCTACGAGTGGTATCAGAGCTTGGGAGGAGGTTTTCTACATAAATTAGCTGGATTTCATCTTGTTTTCTTGTTTCTACACCTTCTTTTATTAAATCAGAAAGTTTTATCGGTCAGTATTGGATCAAAATTTCACAGATTGTGCGAAATAGATCAAATACAAACCCTAGAAAGTTTCATGAAAAAATTCGGACTAAAAATGGACAAAATGATCTTCGGAATAGATTTCGCTTGTAAGGATACTTGGTAGTTTCGCTTCAAGGTCTCGCTTAAACAGACAATTTTTGTTGTTTCGCTTGATAGTTTCGCTTCAAACTAGATTGGAGTTTCGCTTATTCGGTCAAGTATCAGTATTTCCGCTTCAGGGTTCCGCTTCAAGAGACTGTGTTGAAGTTTCGCTTATTAGGTTCCGCTTCACTGGTCAGCTACAGTTTTGCTTCAAGTGCATTTAATAGTTTCGCTTCTGTGATCATTATAGTTTCGCTTATTTGTCACTGTTATTGAAAACCGTGCAAAATCATTATGGATTCTGAGTTTTACAACGCGTTCGCTACTTCGTCTACTCCAGCTACGATTGCTCAGGCTATGAACTTGGAGAACGAGACGGGAGCTACCCAAAAGCCCCCGAAATTGATGAGTATCGAAGAATATTACGGGTGGAAAGATCGGTTTGAGAACTGGGTTCAGGCGAATCATCTTAGATCATGGGAGTGTATATTGAAGAAGTATGTGTTACCTAGAACAGAGTTGCAGGTTATCAAACAGTTATCGGAGTTCACAGATCAGGAACGGGTGATGTACAAAGCCGAGAAGATGATGATCAGTTTATTGCAGCAAGCGATTAAAGAAGATATATTCATTCTGCTTCAGCACGACAAAACTGCAAAGTCGATATGGGATGCTCTTAAAGTAAAGTTTGAAGGAAGCGAAAACATGATAAAGAGCAAGAAGGCGATGCTTAAGAAGGAGTTTGATCTGTTCAGCAGCTTACCGGGAGAGGATACAAAGAAGCTGATTGAGAGATACTGTCACTTAGTGCGATCATTGTCGATGTTGGGTGTTGAAAAAGATCGTGAAGAGTGGGTAGATAAATTGGCTGATGCACTAACATAGAAAGAGTGGGGAACATACTTGATGATATTGAAAAACACGGGTGTTTATGACGGACTGACAATCTCACAGTTTATTGAAAAGATCGAGAGTCAGGATCTGGAACAGCAGAAGATCGCTAGGATGAACAGTCCGAGTGGTCAACAGGATGTTAAGATGTATTACAAAGGTAGTATTCCAGTTCCTGAAGCTAAGAGAAGTCCGAAAATCCAAACTGCATTCAGTGAAGTACTGGTGATTCATCAGAAAAAGCTGATCAGGGTTCGGGAAACAGCAGAAGTGGGCTCTCATCATTTCAGAGTGTCAATCCCAAATAGTCAAAGACAAGCTTTCAGTCTCAGGGCATAAAGACAAGAAATGGATATGTGATTTAGTGTAACATAGCTCTAAATCTTTCAGAAGGTCAAAGCTTTTCAGAAGACACTGCTAAAGACCACATGGCACTTCTTGGTTCTGTGTTGTTATCTTATGAGGGTCTTGTAGGTGGTCAGATCGGGAATCCTATGCTCATAAAAGAGGATTACGATCAGATAGACGCCGAAGAAATGGAACTCATGGATATCAAATGGTGTCTTGCAAGTGTTCTTAGGCGTGCTGAAAAGTTTAAGACTATTACTGGGAGAAATGACTTTCTTGATGCTCATGTATCTACTTTAGGTTTTGATAAATCTAAAGTTACTTGTTTTCGATGCAGGGAGAAAGGCCATTTCAAACGGGAGTGCAAAAACAGGGAAGCTAGCGGTGCTCAGAATCCGTTCGGAAAAGACGACTACTACCGGAAAGTTATTTATCAGCAAGTTAGTCAATCTCAAGACTCACAGACGGCTCATGGTAGGAAGATCGAAGATTCTAAGAGAGCATGTTTGGTAGATTTTAGCTGGAGTAATTACATATCATCTGATGGCAAAGCAGCATGCATAGTCGATCAAGATGATGAGAAACTACCTGAAGGTTTTAGCTAGGATATGTTTGTTGATGAGAAAGGAGAGTTCAAGGCTTTCATCGCAAATTGTCAGAGAGCCAGACATGTTTGCTACCTGGATGAAGTCTATCGGAGTGAATGTGACGAGTGAGGATGAAAAGTCTGTTACTTCTGATGAAAATTCGAAAAGTAGTGATGAACTTTCAGAAAATGTTGAGGAAATTTCAGTGAGTTCTGATGAGAGTGTTGAACATGTTGCTAGTTCTGAAAAGGAAGTTGTATTTGATCAAACACCATCTGATTCTGGTTCATCAGATACTGATTCTGAAAAATCTGTAAAGTTTGATCAATCACCAGTTGATAGTAACAGTGATGATGAGGAGGAGAAACATATAAATGTTGCAAAATCTCATCTTTCTCCTGAAAGCTTTCATTTCTATTTTGCAGATCGCATGGAAAAGCTGAAGGAGAAACGAGCTGCTAAGAAACAACAACAGAAATCAGAAAAGGTTGTTCAGAATGAGAATGTTGAAAGTGTTGCTGAGAAGGTGGTTGAAGAAGAAAAGGTGATTGAAGTTGTGAAAACAATCGAAGTTGAGAAGATTGTCGAAGTTGTAAAGCCTTGCGAGAAGTGTTTGGAAGCATGCAAGGAATGTGCAGCGAAAGACGATATAATTGCTGAGTACGAGAAGAAGAAGGAGCAGTTACTCTTTAACCTCAACTACGTGAAAGAATCGTACGATGTCTTGAAAAAAACAGTAACTGGTCTCCAAAAGACAAACTCAGAAAGAGAACAAGCACTGACGATGATGAATGCAGTCATGATGTCAAAGCAGAAAGCTATAAATTTTTACATCGAAGAAAGTGCTAAATGGAAGAAAGAGTTGGAGACAGAAAAAATAGAGAATGAGAGAATTAGACGTTTGTACAAAGTTATTCTAGTTCTGATTATCTCATTGATTGTATTTACCCAACTGTTGCAGGAATGGAAGCTTTTCAAGACGAGAAGCAAAAGAAGAAGAAAGATTGTGGTAAGAAACCGACTGTTAGCTATAACAAGTGACCGCCTCCAATTTGGGAAGGGTATTCTCCTAGAAAACCAAATGAGGAGCAACTTGAAAAAGCAGTCAATATAAAGCTAAAAACCGACACAAATGACGTTTTGCCAGATAACATTGAGGTTACGTTTACCTCGTCCGATACTGATCATGAGTCTGAGTTAATCAAAAAGGTGGTCGATCAAGTGTTGGATACTGATGAGGAGTCCGAGTTAAAATTTGAGTCTGGAAAGTCAAAATCGTCAGTCAACAAGGAAAATTCGTCGGTCAAACGGTCTTATAGTAAAGAATTTTTGTTATCAATGGAAAATTTGAATGATGAAACATTCGAAGTTGTTTATACTTTGAATGGTTCTGACAAATTATATTACAACAAAGAGTTTCCAATTATGAGTATTAAAACGGAATTGATTAACAAAATTTTCAAATTAATAGAAATTAATATTCCTGAATTGAAAGTTTTAAAAAGTTTTGAAAAACCTAAAAAATTTACTTCAAGAGTTCAAAAACGGTTAAACAAGAAAAAAGGTTACAATTCTGGTTCTGGTTTTCAAAAGAAACCTAACCAAAATCGTAGTTACAAAAAGAAAGGAGTAGGTTTTGTTCCACCAGAAAATGATAAGAATGAGAAAAGTTCTAACACAAAAACAGAATTTGTTTCAGGTGGAAGTTCAGATGAGGAACAGAAGAAACCGTTCTGGAAACAATCGAACCAGGAATTTCTTGCTGAGAAGAGAAGGAATGGAACTGGAGTGTTTCATCCAAGAGAGAATCGTACCTGTTACAAGTGCAATGAAGCTGGTCACATTGCATGGAATTGTACAAAAAATGCCAAAACAAAACAGGGAGTTTCTCAGAAACTAAAAGAAAAAGTTGTTGATATTGAACCACCAACTGAAAAACTTAAAGTTTTTGAAAATTCAACTTATGAGGTTGGTGATAGTTCAAAGAAAAATAGGTATGAAAAAAAAGGAAAAGATAACCAAGTGTGGGTTGCTAAAAAATTTGATGAAAATGTCGGCGATGAATCTGGTTCCACAAAGCTAGAAGAGCCACAAGTTGAGGAGAAAATTTCAGTAAATGATGATGATTTTCCATCGCTGAAATTTGAGGAGATTAAAAAGAAAGTTGGTAAAACAGATTTTTAAATCAATTCTACAATGAGAAAAAGGATTTTGATGTCGAGAAAACATTCAACGGGAATGTTAAAAAGATTTTTGGGAAAATGTTGAGTGGAAAAGCAAAGGGGGTAAAAGATTTATATGCTACCAAAAAGGCAACATACAACCCCACTGAGCAAGAATTGAAAACCATCAAGTCTGAAAAGACTTGGATGGAAGTTTGCTTTCCATGATAGTTAAAGGACTATGCCGGAGATCCCAAGTTTGTAATCGTGGATCAGGAATCGACATCTTTCATGTATTATAAGTTTGTATGAAAAATTCTTAAAACTATTAAAACTTTACAGGATGAAGGACTACGCAGGAGCTTCCAGGTTGGTAAGTGCAAAGCATGAATCGGCATTCTGATTGGTAAAATGGTTTGTGTAGAGGTGACATACCTACAAGTGGTATGGTTTGGTTATTTTTAGAGTTAATTACACAAATGGGTCCTGTGGTTTGTATCTAGTTTCGCCTTTGGGTACTAACTTTTTATTTTAACAGATTTAGGTTCTATGGTTTCAATTTTATAACACCTTTGAGTACTAACACCAAAATTAGTTAATTAATGACTAAAATACCCTTGCATTTTTTTAAGTTTATCAATGTAACACATTTGGGTACTAACACCTAATCTTATTTAAGTTTAAATCAATTTTATAAAATCTATTTATTTTTTTTATTTTCATCTTTTTATTATATCTCTTAATTAACATAAAGTCTATTTATTTTTTTATTTTCATATTTTTATTAAATTTCTTATTCAACATAAAATCTACTTGTTACACCATTATTTTTTAAATAGATTTTTTAAATAAATCTACTAGCTATATAGTTTTATGTAAATTAAATTTCTTACTAGTTTTAAATAATATAAACCTTACTCGTTTTGAATTTTGGATATATATGATTGATAATAATAATAATAATTATAATAATAATAATAAATATCTTTCATGTAAAAAAAATTAAACCATTTTTAACTCGTTTTTTGTTCATTTACATTTTACTATTTTAGAAAGATATTTAATTTACATAAAATCTACTAGTTGCACCAGTAAAATCCAATAACTATATAGTTTTATGTAAATTAAAAATCTATTTTACAAAAAAAACGAGTTAAAAAAAGGCTTAAATTTTTTTAGTTTTATCTAAAATACCTAGCTATATAGTTTTATCTAAAATACCTAGCTATATAGTTTTATGTAAATTAAATATCTTTCTAAAATAGTAAAATGTAAATGAACAAAAAAACGAATTAAAAAAAGGCTTAAATTTTTTTACATGAAAGATATTTATTATTATCAATCATTTCAATCCAAAATTGAAAACGAAAATTTAATTTACATAAAACTATATAGCTAGTGGACTTTATTTAAAAAATCTATTTAAAAAAATACTGGTGTAACAAGTAGATTTTATGTTAAATAAGAAATTTAATAAAAATATGAAAATAAAAAAAAATAAATAGAGTTTATGTTAATTAAGAGATATAATAAAATAATGAATATAAAAAAATAAATAGATTTTGTAAAATTGATTTAAACTTAAATAAAATTAGGTGTTAATACCCAAATGTGTTACATTGATAAACATAAAAAAATGCAAGGGTATTTTAGTCATTAATTAACTAATTTTGGTGCTAGTACCCAAAGGTGTTACAAAATTGAAACCATAGAACCTAAACCTGTTAAAAAAAGAAGTTAGTACCCAAAGGCGAAATTATGTATAAACCACAGGACCCATTTGTGTAATTAACTCTTATTTTTACAAGTGGTACAGGTTGCTTGATTGCAAACAGTGAATCAGGGATATTAAGTTGTACTTGATTTACTACATTTGATAAACTGACAAGATGATGAACCATGTCCCCGTACTTAAACAAGTGGTAAACTTACAAGTGGTGAAAACAAATTCATTTTCCGGAAAAATCTTTTTGATTAAAACAAACTTAAGTATTTTGAAATCTAAATGAGAAAATGGTTTGTGAAAGGGGGAGTTCAGATTGTTTATGTCTAGTGATTGGCGAATTGAAGCAATTTGATATCGGTTGTCGTGTTTCTGTACAGTTTGTTTTGAATTTTCTTCAAGTAGGTCAAGAGTTTTAGTTTAGTTTTTCAAATTTCCTTAATGTGTTAGAATTTTAGGGGGAGTAGATATTTCTGAAAATCCAAAAACATTAGAAAATTTGAAAAAGCCAAAAACATGATAAAATTCAAAAATGAAGTTTCGTTGTGAAAAGAGGAAATGATAGTACATCAGTGGACTGTCACAACATGCTAAAGAATTGGAAAGTTAGAATGTGATAAACAATCTCACTGCGGATATGCCAGTAGGTTTTTACACATTTAGTAGATTGTTACGAGATATAAACCTAAAAATTCAAACTTGCTTATTTTGTGGGGAACAACATCTTGGATATATAGGTAACCCCTGAAATCTTGTTTGAAAGGTCCTTTATTCTGAGATACTAGGTCTTTATGCTCAGTGATATCTGGGGTATTATCCCGGGACTTCTGCTGTATGGAAGTACTGACCTAGTCCCCGGATAATACTTTCTGCAAATTCTTGAAAAAGCGCCGCCCTCAGCAAATCGATGAAACAATAAAATTGATACTCATTGTTGTTGTAAAAAAGATCCTCTAAATGGGACCCACCAAAAGTCGAGCCGTCATCTCTCTGCTGAACGGAAGTTCTGACCTAAGCTCTCACGGTTTCGCACTTAACCCCTGAAAATATATCATCTGTGGTATACTCACCTGTAAGACTGAATATTGGGATCTGGATACGGGAGTATATTCAAGAAGTGGGACACACGGATAAGTTTAAGTCATTAAGACATTAACATCGTATCTCGGATCAATTGAACTTTGTGTGAAAATTTAAGTGGACAAATATACTGACAATCTAGGTGAATTGTTTAGAACTTAAAATGAAATGAAGCTTAACGGTGTTGGTGACCTGTCTCAAAAAAACTGATATGATCCTCTTACACGAACTCACAAAAATATTGTTTGTAAATATTTCTTTAGTGCATTACATGTTTCATTATTACAAAATCCAAAAAGATTTTGTGTGTGTTTAAGCATAATTTTTTTGAAAAAAATCAAAAAGATTTTCGACTACTAATGTTGGAAAGCTGATTTTCAAAGTTCCAAGTGCTGAACAGGATGACATTGTTGTGAGGGGGAGGGTTTCTAATAGTAAAGATACGGTTTTTAAATCAGCAAGTGGTTCATCATTTGTGAACAATTTGAGGGAGAGTTGTAGTGGATGCACTTGTATGTTGAGAGAAAGTTAGTGTTGGTGCACTTAACTTGTTAAATTTCAAAATCTTATTGCTAGGTTAAAAATGTGTAGGTTTAGCCAGGTTTCAATTCCTGAAGACCTATGTTTGAGTCAGGCTGATTGCTCCTGAGAACCTGTTTAGGCCAGACAAAGATCCTGAAGATGTTGCTGAAGAATAAAGGAATGCCAGCAAATCGAGAGGGGGAGTCTAAAGATACCTGAGCAAAATGAGAGTAAGAAGAGTCCGTTGGTGAAGAGAGAAAAGCCCAGAGACTGATCAAGACAGAAGATGTGAAGTCACAGCATGGTGATGAACGACTCCATCAACATCTGAGGGGGAGTCTGTAGATGCACTACATCTGTTGATTTCGTCTTGGATCGAGTCATATATTGTATTGTATAGATTAGGGCTCAATATACGAGAAAATAGGAGAATATGTGTGTATTAGAAAGAGGTTTCGCTTAAATGGTCATAGAAGGTTTCGCTTGTATGTCAAGTGATTGGTTTCGCTTGAGTGTTCACATAAGGTTTCGCTTGTGTGAACATGTCACTTCAAGCGAAACCTGATCACTATATATACCATTGAAGCTAATTCATTTGTAACTTTTGTGATTTCCATATCGAGGTGCTGCCGGTGTGATGTTTGAGCTGTAAACGTTGATAAATCAATACAACAGTAGATTAAAGTGAAGAACAAGCTATTTCTACCTACGTTTCTTATTATTCCGCATCTGAAACATAGGAGAACGTCTCTGAACGACTCGTTAGGTCGAGAACACGATCCTACAATTAATCTAACCGAGCAAACCAAGGTGAGTTCGCACACTTTCTAAGGCATGGGATTTCCCGGTGGTTGGGAATGGGTTAAAGAACTTAAAAATGGAAATCTACATATCCTCCTTGGGTAGGATATGTACGGCCATCCTCCATAGGTAGGATGCCAATATTAATCCTGCGTATTCTCCTTGGGTAGAACTACGTACGTTCGTCCTCCTTGGGTAGGACAACAACCTTAAAACTTACTAGACAAAACTCTATCATGAAGTCCCTCAATTTATATCGACTTAATCGCCGAGGCCAATGGCGAGCGGGTCATTAGTTAATAGCGCTATTAGGATTAACAAACCTCACACCGTGCCAGTCGGACTGGCGTGTACTAATGGACTATGGCAAACTGTCAGTGATGATAGACACTGATATAGGGCACAACTTATTTGCGTTAGTAGTCGATATGGTACAGTCTAGTGGTTCACATGGGGAAGCCCCCACTGATCCTGGATATGGTTTGGGTAATAAAGAATGAACTAGTAAAACATGCTTTCATCTACGAGGTAACCCCCACGGAAATTACGCCAACGAAAGACAAACCACGTTTTCAGAAACACTTAAAACTAATCAACCAACCGTGAACTCACTCAACTTTGTTGTTGACTCGTTGTTACATGCCTTACAGGTCGTTAAATGCTTGGAGCTTGCACGAGGAAGGAGTCGTTGTGGGATACGGACTGTTATGTTCCGTGCTTAATATTTAAATCCTTATGAACTTATTAAACTTACACTTTGAACTTTAAACTTATAAACTATGGACTTATGTTTTTGGATTTACGTTTATGCATCCGCTGATTAAACTAAACTTAGTTAACCAGCTTTGGTCACCAATCGTATTGTGGTTGATTTTATTTACTTAATTACGTTGTTCAATATGATTGGTGGCTCGATCCTGGTCATGTCACACCTCCAAGCAGTGACGCTCCGCAAGGTGGATTTTGGGGGTCTGACAATGTTTGACTTTCTGCTTTGACCAGGTTATGGTCAATACAAAGTTCGTTTGAACTTTGCAACGTGAGCCTAATCACGAAGGTTATAGTCCCTTGTGACTATACCTACTCATTACCACGTTGATTAATCGAAGTGACGAGTCAAAGTTTCGGTCAAAATGCCATTTATGCGCATTTTGCGACGAAGCTATTTTCGGGTATCAAAACACTTTGTTTTAATATCAAACCTGTTTTCTAACTTAGTTAAACATGTTTTAACATGTTTAACTCGTCACTTTTAGTCTAGTGCTTGTATAGGGTCGTAAGTCATGCGGTCTTGACAACCGCTTAGACTTTCGAACCCGACCCGTTTGGTCGATCGTTAGGATCCGACCAAGCATATTTGTGACCATAGTTGTATAGGGAATGACCTTCTGAGGTTATACCTTATGGTCACTTAGTTTAATTAGTTGTATGATTGGTAGTTTATATGCCTTAGGTAAATGACCAAAATGCCATTTTCTTAAACCAAAGTATACTTATGATATACTACCAAGTCTATTATTTCAGAAACCAAAGTACATTTTGTTATACTATTTGTTTAACTATTTCATAACTAAAGTATATTTAGATATATTACTTATCTGCTTATTTCAAAACCAAAGAATATTTTGTATATACTATACACATTTTACCAATACGACAAATTTTAGAAACAAAAACTTATACAAGGATTCATGGCTATTTTTGAAAACATAAAACCTTTTCTTGTGTTATCCAAAGCCATGAATCAAATTCACAAAACCTATGTTACTCGCAGGCATTTTTATGCTGACGTACCTATTTTCACATAAGTTTCAAGTGATGCTATGTGATGATTGTTGATACATGCTACACATAGGATGGACTCGTGCCTTAGCGACTTTAAAACTTGAGAGACAATTATTTGTATTTATCTTATTTGTAATAAAACAATGAGTTCAATAATTCAATAAAATGAAAATTTTTAATCCATGTGTTGTGAAACAATGATTCTGTTACGACACTACCTGACATTTCCGCCGCCGTTTGTTGTTTTACGCGGTCGGGGTGTGACAGAAAAGTTGGTATCAGAGCTCATGGTTATAGGGAATTAGCTTATTAGTAATGCTTTGACCTAGACTATAACATTCCTAGGACCCTAACACAAGTTATCTTGTGTTTAGTCTTAAAACAATATCGTCGCCTATCTTTGGGTGACAACCACAACAAGAACACAAATTACAAATTCGTTTTTGAAAACCAATCATCTCTTCTTAGATAATTTATTATAAGGTTTTGAACCTTCAAAGTTTTCAAAATCTTGTCAAAGTTTGGGTCTAAGTAATGTGAACACGTGCAATCTGGAAGGGTGGATGCCTGTACCTTGAGTTTTCTGTCTAAGGCTAGAGTGTTCGTACAAATCCACATAATCGGACCAGTCACTCTTACCTGGGAACTCTTGGGGTGAGTGTGCACTTATAGGCTAAAGCATGTCTTCACGATACATTAGTACGACCCATTTACTTTGATTAGTCACAGTGTCATTTGTTTATTTTAGGTAACGAACAAATGATCACAATCTTCATGCTTTCTCAATATTCTTTTAAGCATTCAATTCTACTATCCGATATCATCTCACTCGTTTCTTTTCATGTTTCTTTGCTTTTTTAGAATATGCCTCCTCGACGAGATGCACAACCTCAAACTAACGCCGAACTAGCAGCTATTATCACTCAACAGATCGCTGTTGTGATTCTAAAACTAATAACCCAGATAAACCAAGCAAACAACAACAATAACAACAATGCTCCGTGCAACTATAAACAGTTCAATTCAGCTAAGCCACTCACATTTACTGGGTCTGAAGGGGCCACTGGGCTCCTACAATGGTTTGAGAGTCTCGAAAGCATGTTTCGTCATGTACAATGCCCAAACAAGCGAAAGGTTGAGTTTGCATCGAGCGTATTCTAGAAAAGAGCACTTACATGGTGGAATGGTGTAATGAGGGATAGGGGTGCCGACGTGGCATTGGCACAAACTTGGGAAGAGCTTCGAGCTCTAATGATGAAGGAGTTCTGTCCTCGTCATGAACTCAGGGCGTTGGAAAGGGAATTTGACGATCTTAAGCAAGACAGCGGTGAACATCGAGCCTACACTGATCGTTATGAGGAACTGAGCCTGTTATGTCCTACCATGGTTACGCCTTTGGATAAGGCGATCGAAAAGTACATTGATGGTCTCCCTGACCCAGTTCAGGATATCGTTACTGGTAGCAATGCTACCCTGACTGAATCTCAGATCAGGAAAGGTAGGCTTTTTTGAAAGGGAGACCCGAAACCATCTGACGAGTCTGCACAAGAAAAACCAAAGGAGAAACAGATTGAGTCCTCCAAAAAGTCGAAGAAGCGTAAGGCTTCACAGAACTTAGCAGTAGTTGCTCAGAATAATCCGGTTGCACCAAACCAGCCAGCATAACCTTGTACTAGGAAAAACTATGTTGGTACTACGCCTTTGTGCAATAAACGCAACCGTCATCATCTGGAACAAACACCGTGTCACAAATGTACCCACTGTGGGCGATTGGGACATTTGGTCATACATGCCGTCATACTATCCAAAACCAAGTTGCTGCAAATCGTGCTGTTGCCCAAGCACCGTATCCACCTGGATCGTGCTACAACTGTGGTGATATTACTCACTACCGGAACAATTGTCCAAGACTTGTTAACGTAAATCCAGTGCGTGGACGAGTGTTTAACATAAACGAGTCAAACGCAAATAACAATGCAGCAGTGAACAATTAGACTTTTGTATATTCCTTATTATTATCCTTAACATTTGAAACAATTCCGTTATTATATAAATAAATTTGTTGTTTCAATTTTATTTTACAAAACTGATACGATTGTGTGTATGTGTGACATACCGCTACGATGTCGACGCTAAGGAACCGTGTTTCTTGCAAAACAAACTACTGGTGTGATTCTTTCATTTTATGATCACTCATGATCTCCCCGAAAATCCTAAGTACTCGTTTCTTTTAAGAAACAAAGTACAAGGTACAACTTACAAATTCTTAACAGATACTTGAAATACCATTTCAAATCCATGATTTGATACCTAAAGGTACTTTCATAACTCCTTAATTGGATTCCCTGTGTTCTCTAATACGAATGTTACGATACGACCAAGACAAAGCCAAATCCTTATAAGATCTTCCTATCTTCATAGTTAGATTCTTGGGGATATTTAAAGTACCACTAACAGTCCTTGATTGAATTTCTGGTGTACTTTAAATGCATTGATTCAATTAATGAACGAGCTAATAACTTAGTTAACGAATACACGATTATGTGATTATGTGTTTATGTGTAATTCTAAAGCTTGATATCTAAGTCCTGGTAGAATCTCCATATTTTCATATGATATATTCTCAGAAGGATACTCAAAGTACTATCTTAAAGTCCTTAAGGGGCTTTTCTATGCAAATAGTAAGAACCTTGGATTCCAAAGTGCTATTTCAAAACGATTATTTGATTCAAGGTTAAAAAGATCCTTTAGTGGCCTATTTAAAGAAATCGTACGACGGTCTAGTTAAGAAGATCATGTGTTGATCTAGTTAAAAAGATCGTTCGTTGATCTAGTTAAAAAGATCCTTTGGTGGTCTAGTCAAGTCACTTCATGTTTGTTCGATTGATTTTTCCCCTACGCATTATGAAATGAATTGTGCGGACTGTTCAAGGAATTATGTAATTATGGATGTATACATAATTATGGAATTCAGTGCACAGAAACCAAAACAAGTTTTGACATGTGTTAAGACCTATAGTGATAAGAATAACGAAACGGGAACAATGTAAAAAGGGCATGGTGGATACGCCGCTGGTTCTTCCTATATATAAGTGTTCCTTATTACATTGCGAACGTAAGGTTATTTAAGTTACTAGAAGTCCTGGACCTTAACCAATGTTATTTTATCTTACAATCTCCGACTCTGATCTCAAGAACACACAAGTTTCCTATAATAGTCTTCATAGGAAACATTCTTCTATTTGTGTTCGAAACTCTAAGGTTCATACTATCTTTTTGCAACAAGGACTTCACTTTGACAACTAACAAATTCGCTAAAAATCCAAACGTGACCCAGTGTTTTACTTAGGGTACGAAGGATTCATTCGAAGGCGAAATAATCACATTTGTTTTCACAGGTTTCCTCTAAAATTAAATTTCGGGATGAAATTTCCTAAAGTAGGGGAGACTGTGACATCTGTGTCTCTACGACTATCATACAAATGCAAATCCAATGAAATCTTGTGTTTCATTCTTGGGATTTGTACAATTACATGTGACTTTTGCATATATCAATCCTAGTTCGATTTCAAGCTTTAAATCGCTTTCTAGAAAGTTATACGCAAACTGATGCGTAAACGTAATCAGTTTAACACAATAAACACTCCGGAATAGTGATATAGGCTTAACATACCTTAATAACCTTTACATAACTTAGAAATAAGTTTTGGAAGGTTTGGTGTGTCGAAAACAAGTTTATTCGATCGCATGGACTAATTTCGACAAACTGCGAAAGTATGCAAATTCGTATAGTAACAAACATTCAGGAACTTGATCATAAGCTAAAAATACCCTAAATTTCCTTTACATAGCTTAGAAATAGGCTTTGAGGGATTCGGTATGGGAAAATATGCTTATTTAATCAATAGGGACTAAAAGTGTAAAAAAGTGCATAAGTTTGCATTTACGCGCATATCTTACGTTCTGAACATATCCGCACATCCAAAAATTTTTGTAATCATTAAAATATTTTATTTTAGTGATTGGAATGCAAAAATACCATTCTTTGCGTAATTTGGATCGTTTTCGTGTCAGTTCATGTTTTGTCGTAATTAACCAAATAACGTGACGGTACGACCAAACGAACCGACATCCGAGATGTTTTCAAGCATATTTCAGGTTCCCTATGCTTTAACTTCATTGTAGAGCCTTGAAATGGGGTTAACGATGTCACACCCTGTCTTTTGCGGAAGCGTATGATGTGTGACTGGTTTAATATCATTGCATTCAATCGTAATAAACAACTACATGATCAAAACGATGTTCATCCATTCAAAAAATTTAAGTATTACAAACATTGTTTATTCAAGTTTTTAAAACATAACCTTCGACTTGGTTACAAAACAACAAAAATGGATGACATCTAAGCTTCTAGTTACGACACCTGCATCCAAGATCCATCCTGTTACCTGAAATACATGTAATTTTGGAAAACATCAACAAAAAGTTGAGCGAGTTCATGTGTCTTGTTTGTATATCGTAATTCTTGTAAATCTTTGAGAGACTCTTTCGTAAACAGGTATGAAAAGTGTGTATGAACATGAATGTTTTACAAGGACTTTAAGGCACAGGGAGCACTCGTAATGGCTCCTTCAAGGCATGTGAGGACATAGGGAGTACTTGTTATGACTCCTTGAGGACATGGGGAGTACTTGTTATGACTCCTTGACAGTGTCGATTTCCCTCGACTGTTTCGATTACCCTCGACTGTGTCGATTAACCTGGACTGGGACTCCGAAGCACTACTAGGTACTAGTTGTGACCATGAGTGGGGTTCGGCCGTACCCGTTAGATCTAACCCTCGTCCCTAATTTATAAAGGTTTTTAATGGCTTGGTACTAGTTTTCACCAAGACTTTATGGCATTTTTAGTATTAAGTGTATGCTCACATGATCTAGTATTTCATAGGCGTTTCTTACCGTTTAAGTATTTGTACATGTATTTCACCCCTGAGAGTTATAAAACCAAAAACAGTTAAAGAAAAGGGGGAGCATGAACACAATGTTTTGCGTCTTCAGTACTCGTAACTCAATCTCGTCAGCAAACACGACTACCTACAATGTGCTAGGGTCTATTAGACGAGCGGGCAGTGCCTTGCCTTAGTATTCATGTTTTGAGTTACGTTTTCTTTATGTCTTTACATCATCCGAAGTTATAATATTTTTTCGGTATTTGTTTTCGTGTTTCCTTCTCAAGGATGGGAGTATTTCATACATGTATTCTTGTATTCTTGTATTTGTAATTTCCAAAATAATATATTTTCACTTAGAAAATATACGTAGACTTGTTTTGTCCAAAAATAATGTATGGTCAAGAAAATACATTTTTTTTCTTCAAAAATCATATATCTTCTAAATATTCTAAGAAAATATATTTTTACTTCCAAGAGTAATATATTTTCTCTTTGTCGAAAATATGATATACTTTGTAATAATAAAAATCATACTTTCGTTTCTTTTTGTATCCAAATAATATTTCCCAAAAATATATTGTAACGGTACTTCTCGGAATATTTCGTAAGTTACGTTATTGCATTCGGTTTCACAATATCAAGTGTGTAACTTATATATCTCATTCCATGTAATTTTGGTATTATTTTGGTGTTGTAAATTCTTGGTATTTGAAAATAATATAACTACTTCACATAATCAAACACAATGTCTTTAATGTAAATATATATTCTAAATACATATTTACTCATTTTTATTTGTAAAAACCAACCTCCAATGCTTGTATTTTTGTTACAAAAATATATGGCAAAGTTTATATGGAAAATCATAGTTAAAAATACACTTGTAAACACTTGTTTAGAAAATATTTTCTAAGTGTTGGTATTTTTAGAAAATTTTGCCATAGTTTCCCCTAAAAATAGAGGTTTCCATGCTTTCAAGCATATCATTTTCTTTTGTAAAATCATCACCAATCATCAACAAATCTTTTAACACTTACCATATGTCAAAAATATGAAATTTACACTATGTCATGAACTTGAAACTTTGTAAAAATTTGTAGTAACTTACTAGTGTACTTAGTAAGTTTAGTTACCCTTTAAAGTGTGGCTATTTATTTGAAAATATCATTCTTGAAGAATTTAGATCTTCACAACTTGTAAAGTGATTTTCTAAAAATATTTCTTCTTGAATTTTTCTTGTTAAATATATATTTCTACACTTGATTAACCACTAAAAACATGATTAGTGTCTTTAAAAATCATCATCTTGTAAATCTTGTAAATAACTTTAGTTTCTTGAAAATATTATTCTTGAAATCTTTTATTTTCAAGTCTTATTACATGTATCACAATTCATCATACACTAAAACAAGTTTATTTTCAAGTTCATGTTTTACATAAAGGATGATCATTACAAATTTCTCAAGATCTATCCTTACACTTGCTAGATCATGTGTTTAATCATCATCTAGCAAGCTTCATATGGTGATCTACACCACAAACACAAGAAATCATCAAACAACTCAATACATACACTAGAACAACTTGATCTTCATGTTTTAGAGCTTTATGTTCATGTTTATGCTTATGTTTCTTTATGATCTTTAGTTTACGAAGTTACTTCATACTTTAACCACTAAAATTGTGAGTAAAAACAAGATCAATGGAACTTACTACTAGCACTAAGGCTAGGGAAGAACAAGATGAAGATGAAGTGGTTAAAAGCACTTGCAAGAGGTCCCTCAAGTTTCGTGAGTTCCAAGCTTCGTTATTCACCTTCTAGCACCTTGTATCATACTAGGAATGGATGGATGGATGACCGAAAATGGTGATGGTGGGGAGGGGTGTTCGGCCGCAAGCTTATTGAGAGAGGAAGAAGTTTTGGTGTAGTGAAGATGATGAATGATGTAGAGGTTATGTCTTATGGTTCTTAAATAAAATTTCCCAACACTCCATTAACTAGAGGTTAATGTGTTCCATATCCATCTTACATATCTAATAAAATAATCAAAAGAAATCAAGATGGTGGGACCCTTGTCCCTAATCGGTTATGAGGGGGGGGGGTATGGTTTCATTTCAATTGTTAGTTGCACAATCTAGTTACTAGTTACGTGTTAAGTGTTTAATTTAGGGGTTAATTGTGTTTTAGTGTTTTAAGTAGTTATATAATGAGTAGTGCTCATAACTAGCTTCATATCACTAAAACAATGCTTCTAACATATTTTGGTGCTCCGGGTAATGTTCGGTTGTTCGGTTAAACACGGTTCCGTTAAAGTGTTAAGTTATACCGTATAGTGTCCTTTATGTAACTTTTAGTGACACTTTTAATTCCTGGCACTTAGGAAAGCATACATGACCATTTTGCCATATTTTTGCATGCAACTAGCATGTTAAAATGCTGAATTTTGTTGATTAGTCCAGAATTTTGCACTTTATGTGATTTTTTGGCACTTTCCGGCACCTAAATCATCACTAGGAAGGCAGTTTTGTGGTCCTTACTTCCCTACACACTATACTAGTGTAATACATCATCTCTGGCTCATACTGGGTCTCAAAATATTGTCTATCTATGTACTGAACATCGTCAGTATTTTTTTTTGTTTGTCTAATAATGGTGCCAATTCTATTTTGTGCATTATTAGCACTATATCGTGTTACATGTAGCAACGAATATTAAATGCCATTGTATGTATGTAACAGTAATAAAAAATTCATTTGTCTTGTAAACTAGATCATGCACAATTATTTAAGTATAGATTACTGTTCAACTAGTGTACAGAATGTACGGAAAAGTGACAGTTGTCACAGTCTCCCCCCGTTAAAAGAATTTCGTCCTGAAATTCAAGCGATGCCATTGGTCGCAAGGGGGTTGTGAATCAAATATGGTCACTTATGTTTAAAATTTGTCTTCATGTGCCCATGTACTGTACTCTGGGTCATGTTATAAATTCTATCGTACTCAAGTAAATCAATTATGTCTTTTCTGTATCGTGTGGATTCTTGGTCCGTAACCTTAACAGGTTTCTATAGTATTGTGGACTCTTGGTCCAAAACCTTAACAGGTTTCTATAGTAATTCTGTCGTTTGTTATTGACGTGAATCCTACTTGTGGGAACTATGACTGTTCCTTGAGTCAGAGTCCTTTAAAGACTAGACACATGAATGTGTCACGATCACTACTAATCTTTTTCTGGAAGTTTCATCTTGTGAACAATGGTTTTGATCCCTACAACAGGGATTCGACCCTCTTAGTTTTCCAAATCACACTACGCCTTCTCTAGGCGAGGCTCCCATCAAAGTCATACTTCTTATCTCAAATTCTTACGATTTTGGCCGATTATCGGTGCAATCTTTCTGTATTCTGCGGCTGTCTTGACATGATCACGTATCTGAACAATCTTGCCTCTAGTTTTTCCTGACCATCTCGGACCAGTAGATTGTTTATCATCGGTCTCCGTTCAACATGACGGGGATTGACTTATTACATTCCATCTAACGCTTCACTCGTAGCGATTTAAACGGCAGTGTGGTAAATACTGTTGTAGGAAGATTCCACTAAGGGCAAGTGAGTGTTCCAACTTTTTATTGAAGTTTATCACACAAGCACGTATCGTGTTCATACAATTTGCATCGTTTAGTAGCTCAATCTATTCATGTTAATATTCAAGTTCTTACGATCAACGTTGTGCTGCAATCCTTATGATCAGTAAAGATCGTGCAACGCTTTCTTTCAGGTAATGACGTCAAATTTGCGGCACACAATACTGTATCTAGCTCAAGGTTTCTTCTTATGATTCCTTAATCAATGTGCCGCGTATGCAATGTTGTGGTCTGGTTGCATCGACGTGCAATCGAGATTTTGTCGAGAAACGTCACATAACTGCAACTCTAACACCTTAGCTCTTAGTTGCAGGGTTGGCATGAATCTCGTTCTTTATCCATCATGTATCTTAAAGTTCTCCCTTCGCGAATTCGAAATCCGCTTTTCGTCATCATAGCACATAAATGTTCTTTTCTCTAAGAGTTGCAAGGTAAATTACAGCTGTTGCTCACGACCTTCCTTGGTTGTTAGCCATATAAGAATGTAGTCAATAAATATAATCATGGTCTATCCAAGTATGGCTTACACGTTCGATTCATGAGGTCCATGAATATTGTCGATGCATGCGCTAAGCCAAATGGTACGACGAGGAACTCGTAACGCTCGAAGCAAGTCTTTAAGGTCGTTTTAGGGATATTTCCTTCTTGAATTCACAGTTATGGACATCCTGTCCTCAAGTCGAACTCTGAGTGGTAACTAGAACCTTACGATTGGTCTGTTCATGTCATCATCCTTTGTAAAGGATACCAATCCTTGATATCCAATTTTCCGGAATTTATGCAAAAACGGGAACTGTCAACTTTCCCTTTGTGTCCTTAACTAAGGGCGTCATGTACTTAATTTCCTCTGTCTAGCAGCTCTTGCAGTTATATCGGAGGCTCATTCTTCGCAGACGAAGCTAGTTGGTAAGGCGTCATCTTGTCACTGGTGCCGCTTCTGGCACGAGGCTCATCTTAATCCTCTCTTGTCACTGCGGAGGGGCGTTCCTGGCAAGTCTTCAGAAAAGGCTTCTGGAACTTCTTTCATCACGGGGATGTTCTCAGGCCTTATACTTGGATATCCAATCCATGCTGACTATCATATTATGACTTCTCAAGTCAATGGTAACAGAAGGTTCCGGCCTTCTGAGTCCCTAAATACAATCCTTAATTGCTTCGTCTGCTTAAACTAGCCTTCGATATGCCCATTTCTAAAGAATACGGGGCGTCTATTTTACTCAAAACTAGGCCAAACAGTTTCTTAAGTTCTAAGCATACAAAGTTAAAGTTGATGCCAGTATTAATCAAAAATAGATGCATAAGGTTGGTTAATAGGGAACGTACCCATAACCGCATCTGGATCCTGGCGTGTCTCACGAGTTTCGATCGTGAAAACCCTTCCTTGCTTGTTTCTTCCTAGGGCAATCTTTCCTAAAGTGCCCTGCTTCACCACATTTGTAGTAACCTGGTACTCTCTTATTTCTTCCATCTGGGTTCTTCGCCCAACAGGCGTCCTTGCTGTGCCCTTCTTTTCCACATTTTCCACACTTAGGCCTTAGACATCGACCTTCATGGTGAAAAGTGCATTCCCCGCACGTCGGCTTAGTCCCCGAGTAACCTTTACCACCGGCCTTATTAGTGGCTCCAACAGTTTTCCTGCCATGCGGCAGATTAACTTTCTTTCTGTTGTTTGCTTTAGAACTTCCATAGCTGACTTGGGTGCCCATCTTTAGGTTTGAAGACTTCCTCTTCTTGTTGCCTGATGACTCCACATGAGTCTCTTTCTTGTTATCCTCAGATTCTGAAAATTTTCCTGCACGAAGAGCTTCTTCAGTAAGCGTAACGCTTAAATCGATAGCCTCTGCAATGGATGGAGGCCTTGAGGTAGTAACCAAGCTCCTAATTTGAGGTGCAAGTCCCTAAATGAATCGTTCAACCCTTTTAAATTCCGGTTTGACTAAGCAGGGGATGACTCTAGATAAGTCGTTAAATCGCTGAATGTATTCAAGAATCTTCGGTCCATCCATTTTCAAATTCCAGAACTCCACCTCAAGCTTCTGGATTTCAGCCCTATAATAGTATTTCTTTTCCATCATTTCCTTGAGCTCGTCCCAGCTCAGTGTATAAGCAGCATCTGCACCAAGGGTCTGAACCTGAAGGTTCCACCAGGAGTGTGCGCCATCTAAAAATAACCCTGAGATATAGGTAACTCGCTACTGGGGTGAACAGTTACTCATCCTTAGAACGAAGTCAGACTTTTCTGTCCAACGAACAAACGCAACAGCACCTCCAGTGTCGTCAAAGTTTAATGGCTTGCAATCCAGGAATTGCTTATAGGTGCAGCCAGTTGGAGGGTTATCTCCGGTAGTGCCACCGCTGTGTTTAGAGCGGAGGGCTTTATGTCGTGCAATTGCCTGTGAGATTGGTTCTTGAAGCTCGGCTTCTGTTCTTGGTAACGTACTGATGTTTGTGTCACGTCTGGGCGGCATTCCTTTTCTGTCAAAAGTTATGAAGTAGGTTAGACAATCATTCCATAATTGTCTATGAGGTACATAGCACCATAAGCCATCATGTAATCACCCAATTTCACATGTATATATAATCAACAATGTATGAGCGAGGAAACAATTACTGAGCCTTCACATAGGCTGGGCAACTTGGCTTATTATTGTTTGCAATAATGTATTCGGGGTTACATCGCCTTGGTCGTACAAGTTTTATGAAGTGGTAGGGTGTAACGTCACTGAATCTTTCTGAATGTTATTCCTCTTCTCTTGCTTAAATACTGTTTCTCAATCGTCTCGAACACAGGTAGAGACAAAGTAGGCAAGACAGGTTTCCTACTTTATAAAGTGCTAAAGCACTGATCTAGGTATTGTCCTACCATTTGAAAGTGTGAACACCTAGAGTTTATTTGTATGTAGTGATCATTAGCTCGACCAGCAGAGTCCACCAGGATTTCCATGCACTACAAGTCGTTATTACATGGGCCCCCGTAATAATAAATTGTCTTGCACAGTTACCCTAGTTTTCTCTCGTCCAAGCAGATGATCAATTAATGAGGGGGACACTACTGTCCTTATACCTCTATCATGGAAAAGGACCATTGCAGTGGTCCACGCGCTAACACTCGTTATCGTTACGCGCGTATAAGAACGATGATTAAATGAAATAGGAATAAAGAGAATTCCTAGTAGTTGGAGGGGCACCTTCAGGATGAGTACTTCATCTTCCTTTTCTGGTCAAGTATGTCGTCAATCTCACTTCACATAAGCCGCAGGGATCTCGTCCCGTTAATTAAGAATTCATTCAAGGTTGCCGCCTCTGCCTCGTCTTCATCACCGTAGTCAGACACCTTCACGATCCAGAGGGAAGAGCAACCATTTCCTACGGAAGCAAGCTCAGAATCTTGTCTGGTAATCACTCTAGCTATGAGCTTTGCAATGAACGCGAGGTCGATAGCTTCATCGTGCGAGTTACGTATAGTAATAGGAGTCGGAGTCGAAAGTATCTTGTTCACGTCAATAATTATTCTGTACACTTATTCGTATGTATGTATCAATAAACAAATATGTTACTTAGCATATATAGGCATTTTGATGCACCATATTTCATGTAACTCTTGTTTTTTTTTTTGGGGGGGGGGTCATTTTTCTAGTTGTTGATACGGACAAAAACACTACTTGGTACTAGTTATCACCAAGAGTGTATTTTATCTTTGGCAAGTCTAACTCGTGTAGACTATGCCTTAATTGGCACCTTATCTTGAGGGTATTCCTACTAATGTCCTTGCCTTATCTCTTTTGAAAAGTGTTTGACTCGTGGATCTTGACGCTTATGTGAAAGCAATGAAAACCTGTAATGCCCATAAATTTAAAATCATTAACCACTAAGAAAACCCTAATTAAGACACCCAAGTAATTCTGCACTAACCCTAAAATTTTCAAAACAATCGAAATCAGGATCAGGGCCCCTAAAACTCAGGGGGGATAAACCCCGGCTGGATGTTTATCTACTTAGAAACGTTGTTTAAATTCAATTGGACCAGATTTTGACTCAGCTAAGCTACTTAGACACGAAGCAACCTAGGCTAGAAAGTAGACCCGTCGCGCCACGCGACGGGTACACAAGTCTCTTTCGCGTGGCGCGAAGGAGACTATTTTCCAGCTATAAATAGTCGGGTCTGGGACTTGATTTCTGGCACAAAATCGACGGAAAAACTCACAATATACGCTGAGTTATAGTTCAATTACTACACAAACACACACTAATCTCGAAACGCTGCCGCAATCAGGGTAATAACTCGATCGCTATTACGATTCAACATCCGATCGATTATAACTATCTGACGATTGTCCGAGTGCTGCTCAAATCGAGCTTATACTTTATTGTTCATCGTGATTTCGACGTGAATATTTGAGTGCTGTTCGAATTCGGACTATGCTCTGTTATTCGTTGTGAATCCGATCGAATTATTAAGTATTATACTTTGTCGTTTGTCGATAATTCGATAAATGAGTTGAAGTATTGCACTTGTTAATTGTTGTGAAGGTTTAATCTCGCGAATTGACGTAAATGCTGTATTAAGTTACTAACCTAGTTTGTGTGCATCTTATTTAAATTAGGTTAAAAGATTAATCAGTAGTCTAAACTCTGCCCGTATAAATCTAAAACATTAGCACAAGGTAGCTTCACTTTGGAATTATTAAGGTACGGATCCTTACCCCACTCTTTATTGCTTCATATTCAAATTGTTATAAACCACTAAGTTACTATATCTGTTAAAAACTCCTCACGTCTTTGATTATCGATTCATTTGACAGTCCGTTCGATTCCTATCATTTGATTTAACTTTCATGTCATGCGATAGTATTATGTTGTTATACTCATTATCGCATGTTCCAATATATGTTCCGTTTTGTTATGAAAATAAGTTTTATAAGTTATGTGAATAAGACCATTTGTACTCTGATACCCTGAGTATCGCTTCTCGTGGAGTGTCCCACGAGCATGTTGTTGTGGCATCAACATCATGTGCTCCATCCGTGACGGAGAGATCAGTTCACGGCGTCTCTTAAGTACAAGTGTGGTACATAAGGCTATTAGGAGGCGTATGGATCGATCCTAGGATTTAAGTATAAGGAGGTGGATAACGGGTATGCCAATTCGCCATCTCATGTGATAATTATGCAGGAGTAGCTACCTGTGTATTGTCACGTTTTCAGTTTGCTCATGGGTACATCCGTAAGATATGATTATGAAATTTTGTTCTTGCATCGTATCATTTTCGCCTAAAGTTCCATCCGGATAAGATTTCATATGAAGCAGTATTTGTTATTTGAGCCTAAAATTCCGTACTGAGCATTCGGCTCATTCCGTAAACTTTTTGTATATACAGGTCCACAGGTTACTTTGGGAGGGGAAAAGAGAGAAGAATAAAGCCTAGGAATAAATCTGAAGATGTTAGTTAATTAAGACAACTGTCTCCGCTTGTATAATAATCTTAATTTTTATGGTCGTGTGGTTGTATCCTTAACAAATAAATAAATGGAATTATGACTTTTGTTTATGTTACCGTTATTGTGACACGTCAGCCCTTCCGGGTTGGGGTGTTACAGCTATGGTATCAGAGCAAAGGCTCTTTCCTGTAGAAAACTTGAAGATAGTAATTAAGACCTGTGAGGAATGGGTAGATATCTATAGGATTCAACTTGATCTCTTATTTGGTTTAACTCCTATGTCTATTCTTATAGATGCCTCCTCGTCGTCCGCCACGTAGGAATACTCGTACTAACCATCAATGTAACAACACTTCTTCGAATGAGACTCCAATTGATCCAAACATAATTAATGCTATCAACCAGGCTGTTGCTGGGTTGCTTCCAAACCTGGTTGCTCAAACAGCTGAGGTCGTTATTCAACAAACTCTTCATCCAGAACGCACTAACACTAATCCAATCTCTGGTGGTGAAACTCGTGAGAATACCACTAACAATATTACTTATAGTATAGACATATGGATTAGTAAATTCCAAAAACAAAAGCCGAAATCCTTTAGTCACGCTACTAATCCAGTCGAAGCAAGAAACTGGATAGCTCATGTTGAAAAGATCTTCGGAGTTCTTGGAGTTCCGGAGCAATACAAAGTTAGACTAGCTACCTACAAATTGGAAGATGACGCAAAAACTTGGTGGGAAGGATATAAGCAAGTCAAAGGAGGGGATGATTTTGACGCTAATCTTTCATGTGTCGACTTTCGTAATATCTTTTACGACAAGTATTTTTCGACCGCTGATAAAGAAGCTTATATCAGGGAGTATGCAATAATTCGACAGGGGAGTGATGAACCAGCCTCTGAGTTCATTACTCGATTTTCAAGGTTGGCTAGTATTGTAGGAGATGTTGCAGGATCAGCAGAAGTCCAGGCAGAAAAATGCAAGTGGGCAGTTAATGATCGAATTCGGAAATCGATCATGTACATGAAATTTAAGGATATCACCGAAGTTGCTGATGCAATCAAAACTTTTGAATTCGAAAGGAAAGAATTCCTATCCCGAACTGGGGATAATAAGAAGAGAAATAGGGAAGGCCAATTTAAGCAAGAAATCAGCCAATCATCCACTACACCACAGCATCAAGATCGTAAAGTGCAAGTAAATCAAAACTCTGGAAATCAAGCACGTCCATGGCAACCTAGACTTCAAAACCCGAAGCCTGCTCAAAACCAGATTCAGTTGTATGTAGAACCTATTAGAGCTCAACCACTGAATCAACAAGTAAACCCGAATCAGATTACATATCCTCTATGTAATACTTGTGGTAAGAGACATCAGGGCATATGTCACCGAAGTACAGGAGCATGCTTTAGATGTGGCCAAACTGGACACATGATCAAGGAATGTCCTAAGAAAGATACTAAGAAGAATAATCAACCCAATGTTGGAGGAAGAATTTTCGCACTTTCTGCTACTAACGCTGCTAATATTCCAGGTACTGTATCTGGAACCCTTCAGATTGGTGAACGTAGTATCTATGTGTTATTCGATACAGGAGCGACCCATTCTTTAGTATCCCACTCGTTTACTAAGTATCTTCCGATAAGACCAACTCTCTTAGATCACACTTTCACCATTTCCACACCCATAGGAACTTCATCCGTAATCACTTACGTATATAAAGATTGTCCGATCCGTATTGAATCTATTGTGTGTAAGGCAGACCTATTTCCAATACATATGTGTGACTTTGATGTTATTCTAGGAATAGATTGGTTGTCTAGACATCGTGTAACTATAGATTGTCATTCTCGCCGAGTTATTTTCGGTGATCTTCATCATCCTGATATTATATATCAGGGAACTCAAGCCCATAAATCTCTTAAAATTATCTCTACACTTAAGGCTCGAAAATCCATATCAAACGGCTGTGCTGGATTCCTAGCATCGATTAAGGATACTTCTGCTAGTATTAAGAGTATCGATAACCACTCCGTTGTTCGTGAATATCCTGATGTATTTCCGGATGAACTCCCGGGATTACCACCCGACCGTCAGTTGGAATTCACCATCGACTTGATCCCTGGTGCCGAACCTATTTCTAAAGCTCCATACCGTATGGCCCCGATGGAACTGAAGGAGTTGAAGGAACAATTGCAAGAATTGTTAGATTTAGGATTCATAAGACCCAGTGTTTCACCTTGGGGTGCTCCGGTCTTATTTGTAAAGAAGAAAGACGGTAGTATGCGTTTATGTATTGACTACCGAGAGCTGAACAAGATTACTATTCGTAATCAGTATCCTCTGCCTCGCATTGATGATCTCTTTGATCAACTTCAAGGGGCTCAGTTCTTCTCAAAAATCGACCTGAGGTCTGGGTACCATCAGCTAAAGGTTAAGAATGATGATGTTCCCAAGACCGCTTTTCGTACTCGATATGGTCATTACGAATTTTTGGTTATGCCCTTTGGGCTAACTAATGCACCCGCAGTCTTTATGGATTTGATGAATCGCGTATTTCACAAATTCCTAGACAAATTCGTTATTGTTTTTATCGATGACATTCTGGTATATTCTAAGAGTCGCGAAGAGCATGAAGCACATCTACATATAGTACTTGGAACCTTGCGGCATGAGAAGTTGTACGCGAAGTTTTCCAAATGTGACTTTTGGCTTAGCCAAGTGTCATTTCTAGGTCATGTCATATCAGCAGAGGGAATTATGGTAGACCCAACAAAGGTTGAAGCTATTACAAAATGGCCAAGACCCACTTCTGTTACCGAAATACGAAGTTTCTTGGGTCTTGTTGGCTATTATCGAAGATTTGTTGAAAGATTCTCGGTAATTGCTTTACCACTCACAAAACTCCTAAGGAAAGGGGTGAAGTACTCATGGAATGAGGAACAAGAGAAAAGCTTTGAAGAATTAAAGAAACGACTCGTATCCTCTCCGATACTCGCTCTCCCTTCTGGATCAGGAGGTTACCAAGTCTACAGTGATGCCTCAAAGAAAGGATTAGGTTGTGTGCTAATGCAACATGGGAAGGTTATCGCTTATGCCTCCCGTCAGTTGAAGCCTTATGAAGTTAACTATCCTTCACATCATTTAGAACTAGCCGCAGTCGTCTTTGCACTTAAGATTTGGCGACATTATCTGTATGGTGAAAGTTGTGACATCTTTACCGACCACAAGAGCCTCAAGTATATATTTACACAGAAGGAGCTAAATATGAGGCAAAGGAGGTGGTTGGAACTTTTAAAAGATTATGACGCAAATATTCAATACCATCCAGGCAAAGCCAATGTTGTAGCTGACGCATTAAGCCGAAAGAACTCCGGGACTATATCTTGCCTACAAATTCAACCTCATATTAGGAGGGATCTCGAAAGGATGGACATTTGGCTTCAGGTTAGTAAATCTGATGGATATCTAGCTAGAATGCAGATTGAACCCAACCTCATATCCCGGATCAAAGAAGCACAAAAGCAAGATGGAGAACTTTGGGCAATTGTGCAAAATCTAGAGGTGGGTAAGCAATCTGAATTTAGTATAGATCATCAGGGGGTGATTTGGTGCGGCAAAAGACTTTGTGTACCCGATGACTCCACCCTTCGTGAGTCATTGTTAGCCGAAGCTCACAGCTCACCATTTTCGATTCACCCAGGATCTACCAAGATGTATAGAGATTTAAAACAGAACTTCTGGTGGAATGGCATGAAAGAAGACGTTGCTCGATACGTAAGTAAATGTCTCACTTGCCAACAAGTGAAAATTGAACACAAACGAGCAAGCGGTCTGTTGCAGCCATTGGATATTCCCATATGGAAGTGGGATGAGATCACAATGGATTTTGTTACTGGTTTACATAAGACATTCAAGAATAATGATGTCGTATGGGTGGTTGTCGATAGATTATCAAAGTCAGCTCATTTTCTACCAATTCAGCAAGGATTTTCGGTTAATAAGTTATCCGAAATATTTCTTCAAGAAATTATTCGACTCCATGGCACACCATCTTCCATTGTTTCCGATAGAGACCCACGTTTCACCTCACGATTTTGGAAAGGTTTTCAGGCAGCTTGGGGGACACGACTAAAGTTTAGTACGGCTTTCCATCCACAAACAGATGGGCAGTCAGAACGCACGATTCAGACCTTGGAAGACATGCTCCGAGCATGCGCACTCGAATGGTCTGGAAACTGGGATGAATATCTATGTCTTGTTGAGTTCGCTTACAACAATAGTTGGCAAGCAAGTATTGGCATGGCACCTTTTGAGCTTTTGTACGGTCGGAAATGTCGCGCACCCATATGCTGGGATGAAGTCGGAGAAAAGATTATTGAAGGGCCAGAATTAGTTCAGATTACAAATGAAAAAGTCACTATAGCCCGAGAAAAACTGAAAGAAGCTCAGAGTAGACAAAAGAGCTATGCAGATCAAGATAGACGACCCCTCGAATTTAAAATTGGTGACCACGTATTCTTAAAGGTATCACCTTGGCGTGGTGTTCGTAGATTTGGAATTAAAGGGAAACTTAGTCCCCGTTTCATCGGTCCATTTGAAATCCTTGAAAGAATTGGAGAAGTGTCATATCGACTGGCTTTACCGCCTCAACTCTCTCACGTTCATAACGTTTTTCATGTATCCTCTTTAAGAGGATATAATTATCATCCACTCCACGTCATTAGTTATCCGTTACTTACAATTCACGAAGATTTGTCCTACGAAGAGGAAGCAGAAGCCATCTTAGATCGACAAGAAAGAGTTTTGCGTAGGAAAGTAATTCCGTTTGTTAAAGTCCTTTGGAAAAATCACTCTGAACACGAAGCAACATGGGAATCTGAAGAATCAATTCGTTCTCTATACCCTAATCTATTCTCGCAATAGAATTTTAGTCAAGTAACGGTAAATCTTGCTATTTGATATATGTTCATTTGTTTCTGTTTACGGTCAATTATGCTTTACCTTATGAGAAGATATTTTAGCTATAACTAAGTATATCTATGTAAGAAATGTCAGTACTAATAGTCACTCTAAGTATCTGTAAGTCTTTATTGACTTTTCGTATGGTAAGATATTTTATTAAGATAAGTCATAAAAGGACCATTAGGGCACATATATAAGATAATTGACAAGTATAGTCATGACCTTAGTTATGAATTTCAGATACACATGTGTGGTTAGGAGATTCTGATTACATAAGTTAGTAACTCTGTTAGGAAAGTTTCGTTTCTGTTACTTATACATTAGGTTATATTCTTATTTGAAAAAAATTTCGAGGACGAAATTTCTTTTAAGGGGGTAATAGTTGTAATGCCCATAAATTTAAAATCATTAACCACTAAGAAAACCCTAATTAAGACACCCAAGTAATTCTGCACTAACCTTAAAATTTTCAAAACAATCGAAATCAGGATCAGGGCCCCTAAAACTCAGGGGGGATAAACCCCGGCTGGATGTTTATCTACTTAGAAACGTTGTTTAATTTCAATTGGACCAGATTTTGACTCAGCTAAGCTACTTAGACACGAAGCAACCTAGGCTAGAAAGTAGACCCGTCGCGCCACGCGACGGGTACACAAGTCTCTTTCGCGTGGCGCGAAGGAGACTATTTTCCAGCTCTAAATAGTCGGGTCTGGGACTTGATTTCTGGCACAAAATCGACGGAAAAACTCACAATATACGCTGAGTTATAGTTCAATTACTACACAAACACACACTAATCTCGAAACGCTGCCGCAATCAGGGTAATAACTCGATCGCTATTACGATTCAACATCCGATCGATTATAACTATCTGACGATTGTCCGAGTGCTGCTCAAATCGAGCTTATACTTTATTGTTCATCGTGATTTCGACGTGAATATTTGAGTGCTGTTCGAATTCGGACTATGCTCTGTTATTCGTTGTGAATCCGATCGAATTATTAAGTATTATACTTTGTCGTTTGTCGATAATTCGATAAATGAGTTGAAGTATTGCACTTGTTAATTGTTGTGAAGGTTTAATCTCGCGAATTGACGTAAATGCTGTATTAAGTTACTAACCTAGTTTGTGTGCATCTTATTTAAATTAGGTTAAAAGATTAATCAGTAGTCTAAACTCTGCCCGTATAAATCTAAAACATTAGCACAAGGTAGCTTCACTTTGGAATTATTAAGGTACGGATCCTTACCCCACTCTTTATTGCTTCATATTCAAATTGTTATAAACCACTAAGTTACTATATCTGTTAAAAACTCCTCACGTCTTTGATTATCGATTCATTTGACAGTCCGTTCGATTCCTATCATTTGATTTAACTTTCATGTCATGCGATAGTATTATGTTGTTATACTCATTATCGCATGTTCCAATATATGTTCCGTTTTGTTATGAAAATAAGTTTTATAAGTTATGTGAATAAGACCATTTGTACTCTGATACCCTGAGTATCGCTTCTCGTGGAGTGTCCCACGAGCATGTTGTTGTGGCATCAACATCATGTGCTCCATCCGTGACGGAGAGATCAGTTCACGGCGTCTCTTAAGTACAAGTGTGGTACATAAGGCTATTAGGAGGCGTATGGATCGATCCTAGGATTTAAGTATAAGGAGGTGGATAACGGGTATGCCAATTCGCCATCTCATGTGATAATTATGCAGGAGTAGCTACCTGTGTATTGTCACGTTTTCAGTTTGCTCATGGGTACATCCGTAAGATATGATTATGAAATTTTGTTCTTGCATCGTATCATTTTCGCCTAAAGTTCCATCCGGATAAGATTTCATATGAAGCAGTATTTGTTATTTGAGCCTAAAATTCCGTACTGAGCATTCGGCTCATTCCGTAAACTTTTTGTATATACAGGTCCACAGGTTACTTTGGGAGGGGAAAAGAGAGAAGAATAAAGCCTAGGAATAAATCTGAAGATGTTAGTTAATTAAGACAACTGTCTCCGCTTGTATAATAATCTTAATTTTTATGGTCGTGTGGTTGTATCCTTAACAAATAAATAAATGGAATTATGACTTTTGTTTATGTTACCGTTATTGTGACACGTCAGCCCTTCCGGGTTGGGGTGTCACAAAACCTTTTTGTAAAATGTTTTCGTGAGAGAACTCTAGTGATTGTAGTCTAGACTCGAGGAGGAATCCTAGTTCACTACAATCGAAGCTCTGATACCAAACTGTCACACCCTGTCTTTTGCGGAAGCGTATGATGTGTGACTGGTTTAATATCATTGCATTCAATCGTAATAAACAACTACATGATCAAAACGATGTTCATCCATTCATAAAATTTAAGTATTACAAACATTGTTTATTCCAGTTTTTAAAACATAACCTTCGACTAGGTTACAAAACAACAAAAATGGATGACATCTAAGCTTCTAGTTACGACACCTGCATCCAAGATCCATCCTGTTACCTGAAATACATGTAATTTTGGAAAAAATTAACAAAAAGTTGAGCGAGTTCATGCGTCTTGTTTGTATATCGTAATTCTTGTAAATCTTTGAGAGACTCTTTTGTAAACAGGTATGAAAAGTGTGTATGAACATGAATGTTTTACAAGGACTTTAAGGCACAGGGAGCACTCGTAATGGCTCCTTTAAGGCATGTTATGACTCCTTGACTGTATCGATTTCCCTCGACTGTGTCGATTATCCTCGACTGTGTCGATTAACCTCGACTGTGTCGATTAACCTCGACTGTGTCGATTAACCTCGACTGGGACTCCGAAGCACTACTAGGTACTAGTTGCGACCTTGAGTGGGGTTCGGCCGTACCCGTTAGATCTAACCCTCGTCCCTAATTTATGAATGTTTTTAATGGCTTGGTACTAGTTTTCACCAAGACTTTATGGCATTTTTAGTATTAAGTCTATGCTCACATGATCTAGTATTTCATAGGTGTTTCATACCATTTAAGTATTTGTACATGTATTTCACCCCCGAGAGTTATAAAACCAAAAACAGTTAAAGAAAAGGGGGAGCATGAACACACTGTTTTGCGTCTTCAGTACTCGTAACTCAATCTCGTTAGCAAACACGACTACCTACAATGTGCTAGGGTCTATTAGACGAACGAGCCGTGCCTTGCCTTAGTATTCGTGTTTTGAGTTACGTTTTCTTTATGTCTTTACGTCATCCGGAGTTATAATATTTTTCCAGTATTTGTTTTCATGTTTCCTTCCCAAGGATGGGAGTATTTCATACAGGTATTCTTGTATTCTTGTATTTGTAATTTCCAAAATAATATATTTTCACTTAGAAAATATACATAGACTTGTTTTGTCCAAAAATAATGTATCGTCAAGAAAATACATATTTTTCTTAAAAAATCATATTTCTTCTGAATATTCTAAGAAAAGATATTTTTACTTCCAAGAGTAATATATTTTCTCTTTGTCGAAAATATGATATACTTTGTAATAATAAAAATCATACTTTCGTTTCTTTTGTATCCAAATAATATTTCCCAAAAATATATTGTAACGGTACTTCTCGGAATATTTCGTAAGTTACGTTAATGCGTTCGGTTTCACAATATCAAGTGTGTAACTTATATATTTCATTCCATGTATTTTTTTGTATTATTTTGGTGTTGTAAATTCTTGGTATTTGTGAGTTATATTATTTTCCCTAAAATAATATAACTACTTCACATAATCACACACAATGTCTTTAATGTAAATATATATTCTAAATACATATTTACTCATTTTTATTTGTAAAAACGAACCTCCAATGCTTGTATTTTTGTTACAAAAATCTATGGCAAAGTTTATATGGAAAATCATAGTTAAAAATACACTTGTAAACACTTGTTTAGAAAATATTTTCTAAGTGTTGGTATTTTTAGAAAATTTTGTCATAGTTTCCCCTAAAATGGAGGTTTCCATGCTTTCAAGCATATCATTTTCTTTTGTAAAATCATCACCAATCATCAACAAATCGTTTAACACTTACCATATGTCAAAAATATGAAATTTACACTATGTCATGAACTTGAAACTTTGTAAAAATTTGTAGTAACTTACTAGTTTACTTAGTAAGTTTAGTTACCCATTAAAGTGTGGTTATTTATTTGAAAATATCATTCTTGAAGAATTTAGATCTTCACAACTTGTAAAGTGATTTTCTAAAAATATTTCTTCTTGAATTTTTCTTGTTAAATATATATTTCTACACTTGATTAACCACTAAAAACATGATTAGTTTCTTTAAAAATCATGATCTTGTAAATCTTGTAAATAACTTTAGTTTCTTGAAAAGATTATTCTTGAAATCTTTTATTTTCAAGTCTTATAACATGTATCACAATTCATCATACACTAAAACAAGTTTGTTTTCAAGTTCATGTTTTACATACAGGATGATCATTACAAATTTCTCAAGATCTACCCTTACACTTGCTAGATCATGTGTTTAATCATCATCTAGCAAGCTTCATATGGTGATCTACACCACAAACACAAGAAATCATCAAACAACTCAATACATACACTAGAACAACTTGATCTTCATGTTTTAGAGCTTTATGTTCATGTTTATGCTTATGTTTTTTTATGATCTTTAGTTTACCAAGTTACTTCATACTTTAACCACTAAAATTGTGAGTAAAAACAAGATCAATGGAACTTATTACTAGCACTAAGGCTAGGGAAGAACAAGATGAAGATGAAGTGGTTAAAAGCACTTGCAAGAGGTCCTTCAAGTTCCGTGAGTTCCAAGCTTCGTTATTCACCTTCTAGCACCTGTATCATACTAGGAATGGATGGATGGATGACCGAAAATGTTGATGGTTGGGAGGGGTGTTCGGCCGAAAGCTTATTGAGAGAGGGAGAAGTTTTGGTGTAGTGAAGATGATGAATGATGTAGAGGTTATGTCTTATGGTTCTTAAATAAAATTTCCTAACACTCCATTAACTAGAGGTTAATGTGTTCCATATCCATCTTACATATCTGATAAAATAATCAAAAGAAATCAAGATGGTGGGACCCTTGTCCCTAATCGGTTATGAGGGGGCGGTATGGTTTCATTTCAATTGTTAGTTGCACAATCTAGTTACTTGTTAAGTGTTTAATTTAGGGGTTAATTGTGTTTTAGTGTTTTGAGTAGTAATATGATGAGTAGTACTCATAACTAGCTTCATATCACTAAAACAATGCTTCTAACCATATTTTGGTGCTCCGGGTAATGTTCGGTTGTTCGGTTAAATACCGTTCCGTTAAAGTGTTAAGTTATACCGTATAGTGTCCTTTATGTAACTTTTAGTGACACTTTTAATTCCTGACACTTAGGAAAGCATACAGGACCATTTTGCCATATTTTTGTATGCTACTAGCATGTTAAAATGCTGAATTTTTTTGATTAGTGCAGAATTTTGCACTTTATGTGAGTTTTTGGCACTTTCCGGCACCTAAATTATCACTAGGAAAGCAGTTTTGTGGTCCTTACTTCCCTACACACTATACTAGTGTAATACATCATCTCTGGCTCATACTGGGCCTCAAAATATTGTCTATCTATGTACTGAACATCGTCAGTATTTTTTTTGTTTGTCTAATAATGGTGCCAATTCAGTTCTGTGCATTATTAGCACTATTTCGTGTTGCATGTAGCAACGAATATGAAATGCCATTGTATGTATATAACAGTAATAAAAAATTCATTTGTCTTGTAAACTAGATCATGCACAATTATTTAAGTATAGATTACTGTTCAACTAGTGTACGGAATGTACGGAAAAGTGACAGTTGTCACAAATGAGGCTTAAAAACACCAAAATCCAAGTTTATAGCATTCAGGGACCAAAATTTACAATCTGCCAAACTTCTTTGGCGGGCCGCAACAGATTCAGTGGAGGGCTACGCGGGGTGCGACCGACTGCCGGTCCAGAAACATTGAATTTGCATTGTGCAGCTGATTCCAGGTGATTTTTACATGGTTTTTGGATACAATGTGCATGTTTTTGAGTTCCCATTGTATTCTAATCTATGGGCACAAGTGTTTGGCTTAGATCATGCCTTGAATTGCTCAAAAACACTTGTAAAGATCTTGATGGGTCATGTCTTCGTATAAATACCCATCTTGTTCATTCTCATTCCTCACACATTTGATCTAAACCTGCTATAAGTTGAAGCTAAGCTTCATACTTGAGTGTTTTAGTTCAAAATCTTCCTAGCTTGGACCCTTTGTAAGCTTCTTTCATGCTTGTTTATGCTTTTCAAGCATGAAAGTCAAACAATGTTTGACTTTTTGCTTCAAAAAGTTCGTTTGAACATTGCAACGTGAGCGTAATCACGACGGTTATAGTCCATTGTGACTATACCTACTAATTACCACGTTCATTAATCGAATGACGAGTCAAAGTTTTGGTCAAAATGCCGTTTATGCGCATTTTGCGACGAAACTATTTTCGCGTATCAAAACACTTTGTTTTGATATCAAACATGTTTTCTAACTTAGTTAAACATGTTACATGTTTAACTCATCACTTTTAGTCTACTGCTTGTATAGGTTCGTAAGTCAAGCGGTCTTGACAACCGCTTAGACTTTCGAACCCGACCCGTTTGGTCGATCGTTAGGATCCGACCAAGCATATTTGTGACCATAGTTGTATAGGGAATAACCTTCCGAGGTTATACCTTATGGTCACTTAGTTTAATTAGTTGTTTGATAGGTAGTTTATATGCCTTAGGTAAATGACCAAAATGCTCTTTTCATGCATAATTTGATTTTAAGCATATGTAACCTAACTTTTGTCACTTAAACTGATTATGCAATATATTTAAACATGTTAGGGAATA
Organism: Helianthus annuus; assembly: GCF_002127325.2. Taxonomy (NCBI): domain Eukaryota; kingdom Viridiplantae; phylum Streptophyta; class Magnoliopsida; order Asterales; family Asteraceae; genus Helianthus; species Helianthus annuus. Next base: position 126,638,372 of record NC_035445.2, read on the forward strand.
TAATACTTGTCATAGGAATAGTTAGGCGTCTCGAACGCGCATTCGCGCGAACGACGCATTAAAGTAGCGTAAGCTACCTTAATGGGTCGTAACGGGTCGTAAGCACTTAGGATAGGCTCCGATTTAGAATGTAGGCTTTGTTCAACCATATGACACGAGTTTCAATACTCATATGGTTTACTAGACCTTATTCTATCTGATCTTCCGATTTAGGTGTCGATTTATTAACTTAGCGATCCGATTACTAGGTGCTATTTGATTTCTTTGGTTTGCCCGAGCTTTGCTAAGTTCATTTAATCGAGGATACTTTGCACTACGATATGAGTACATAGTCCCCTCTTTTACGTTTTCAAGTGTTTTGGGGTGATACATATGTGCTAATACGCTATTTTCATGATTTCAACTATATGATTACAAATGCATAGTGCTTATCTTTTGACAAATTGAACTATTATCCATGGCTTAAACACTGATTTCCAAAGTTTGTTAGAACTATTTGTTCATTTATATTGTCAGTTATACATTCATTAACAATGATCAAGCCGATTGGTAGTACGATACAGCGCTATAGGACTAGACACCCCATTCCTGTTGTATGGAATGTCAGAAACCAAGTTTTAACCAAATAGAATTTGCCTTTGTGGTATTTCTATAATCTCTAAAGTGTAGTTTGATGCACTAAGGTTTGAATGTATTACCAAATCGCGATATATGGTATATTTCGATATACTACCAACGTGATACTGTTTTGCTAAAGCAAAATTTTATATGCTATTGTTTACTAAAGTATAGTTTGATATACTACCAAACCACGATTTAGGTATGTTCCAACATACTACCAACGTGATATTATTTACTAAAGTATAAGTTGATATACTACCAAAGCATAATTAATATGCTACTTCCAAAACCAAAGTATGATTTGATATACTATAGATGCTTATATTCTTAAACCAAAGTATACTTATGATATACTACCAAGTCTATTATTTCAGAAACCAAAGTATATTTTGTTATACTATCTGTTTAACTATTTCATAACTAAAGTATATTTAGATATACTACTTATCCGCTTATTTCAAAACCAAAGTATATTTTGTATATACTATAAACATTTTACCAATACGACACATTTTAGAAACAAAAACTTATACAAGTATTCATGGCTATTTTTGAAAACATAAAACATTTTCTTGTGTTATCCAAGCCATGAATCAAATTCACAAAACCTATGTTACCCACATGCATTTTTATGCTGACGTGCTGACGTACCTATTTTCACATATGTTTCAGGTGCTGCTATGTGATGATTGGTGATACATGCTACACATAAGATGGACTCGTGCCTTAGCGACTTTAAAACTTGAGAGACAATTATTTGTATTTATCTGATTTGTAATAAAACAATGAGTTCAATAATTCAATAAAACGAATTTTTTTAATCCATGTGTTGTGAAACAATGATTCTGTTACGACACTCCCCGACATTTCCGATGCGGTTTGTTGTTTTACGCGATCGGGGTGTGACATTAAAATGTGTGTAAATTACTTTTGGGCCCATCCTTACTCAGTTTTAATGAAAGTCGAGTTCACTAAACAGCTAAATAACTAAATACCTCAAAAAAAAAAAAAAAACTAAAGACCTCAAAAGTGGCTAAAAGTAAAATATTATGATTACTTGGTTTTTTTAGTGTTAATATAACAATTACTCTAACTTTTTTGTATTATGGACTTGATTAACTTGTTGATATGGTAAAAGGTCTTAGCAAAATAAAGTTTGTTAGAATTTACTAACTTTTATAATATAGATAGTTTTAAAATCTTTATTAAGAATATATGTGGGTGCTTTTGAGTCATTTACAAAATGTTTATTAATTTGCATCTCAATTCATCATTAATTATTTATTAGTTTTTATAGAATACAATATATATAATAAAATGTTTATTTATATACGTCTCGACTTCCTTTGAATTAAATAGAGTGTTTTAAATATTTAATAAAATGTTTTTTTAATAAATATATAGAGCTCATTATTATTTTATGATATTATGTGTACACTTATTTTATGATTTAAAGTGCATTAATTTATCAATTTAATTGCATTTAAGAATAACTTTAATTATCAATTTATATACATCAATTCTTTGACTTTGTTGAGGAGGGACACTTTAGGAAATAATTTAAGGCAAAGAAAATTTGTGAATGAAATCTTTCACATGTCATCTTAAAATGTGTGTAAATTATATTTATGCTGATCATTTCTTCTTAATAATGTATTATAGATTATATATATAGTTACACATACAAATTTATTTTTTATCAACTAGCGTAATAAAGAATATTTATTAACTCTTTAGTTAATAACCCCTAGAGTTTACTTATTTACAAACAAACCTTTGAATTTGGATAACTTTTTTATCTAGTAAATTATTCCCAGACCACACAATTTTCGTGTTAGATTATTAAACACCTTAAATATTTTTCCTTGCTCATTGCAAAAAGTTTAATTATTTGAATCATATCTTATTACTAGTGTTTGATAATCAATACTTAGACATAATAATCCAACATATTTTTGACATTAATAATATACGTAAGAAAAGAATCATATTACTATTCATTGCAAACATTATTCTGCAAATTGTATTGTATGACCTTTGTTTTTAATTTCGTTGTCATTAAAAAGTACAAGTGTGATGGCTATAAATAATGCCATGATGGTCTTCTGAAGCTCACAACTCAAGACAACAATAAAAAATATGGTGAATTCTTCGTTTAAGGTTGTCTTTTTAGTTGCGTTAGTGTTGAATACTTGCAGTTTTACATATATTAGCGCAATACGAGATGCTAATGCTAAAACATCAGCTTCAACTACTATCGCCGCTATTGAAAGTTCGATTGAGGGCACACTTGATGTCTCCAATATAACGCGGCAATGTAATTATGATGAAGATTGTTTGGGTTTTTGCCAACCTGGTCTATTATATGTTTGTGTTCATGATTATTGTCAATGTAAAAGAATTAGACATGCATAAGAAATGTGTTATGTAAGGATGTTGTTTTTTTATGATTTTTTTTCAGAATGTTAAAGTAACAAAACTAGCAAAATGAAAAAGTAACAAAAAAAGATATGATTTTATGTTTCATTTAGATCATTAGGAAACACAAACATGAGTAAAGTAATAAAATTAAGGAGATGATTACATAACAAACAAACATACCCAATAAATGTCTCACCCTTAGGTACGGTCGAATAAGGATGAGATGAGGATTAACCTTACGTCTATCCCTAAAGAATATATATGATGCTCTCAATAAGACCTCGACTTGAAAAACCTTAAATTTTTGCAAATAATAAAAAGACAGAGTGTTATAAATAATTATATTTGGATTATTAACTCCTAATATAAATCAACCTGTTCTCTAAAACTTTTCCCCTACAGATAGTTCTTGTAGTCTATTATAAATGGTAGACCATTCAATAATAAACATCTATTTCTCTCCCAATATTTCTTCTGGTCTTCTTACAATTAGGCTTGTTTATAACACATTATCAGTTTGTTTGCTTTGGATCACACCATCATAAGATATATCATATCGTCTAACTAATTTTCAGTATTCATTATTCTCTCATACATATTGTAATTCATACAATTTGGAGTTGTGTTAGAGACTTGTTTTATTCTTCTCTTTAATCTCTGCGAATAATCCATATTATAAATATTATAACTGATATAATTTTGGGTTAAATCGAGATTATAGTTATTATGGTTTATCAAAGTATATCTCAACAATATTTTTTCTTTGACAATTCAAACTATAATATTTAGTTTATTACATATGCAACAACATAAATGAAAATCGAAGAAACATAATGTGAATCATAAATCTAATTTTATGTACTAAAATAATAAAAAAGGTTATATTTTTAAAAACAATTAATGGATATACTCGATATGCAATCAATGGGGTGATTGCAGAAATGGTTCCTGAAAAAAAGATATGTTATTCAAGAAGGAAATCACTAGTAATTTGAGTGATGAAATGTAGGTACCAACTCTGACAATTTGATTTATAAACTATGTAATAAAATAGGTATAATAATTTGTTTAACAATGAAAATAAAAATAAATAATATATTAATACAAAGTTTGTTTTTTATAAATAATTTATCTTATTTAAAAGTATATCTTAAATTAACAATTTAAATTTTATTAGAAAAATAGAAGGAGTGATGTAACTATTTTTGTCACACCCCTTTCTAAGGCAGAAGCACGAGGTGTGATCCTGAAAGGTTCTCATTGCATACCAATGGTAAACATAATACATGCTCGTAAAGTAACTCCAAATGCTATTAATATAACATAAGTTAAGAGTTTACATCACAAGATAACATATTGTTTGAAAAGTTTACAACTTTATTTAAAAGATAGACATCAAGGTTTTAGTTCTTATATCACCACATGGGATAGAGTATAATAACCAAATCCCACAAAATAGGCAAAGGAGTCTTGATAAGACATGACTAAAACATAAGCGACATCCAGGAGCAAGAGTGAGACCACGCGTACATCCACTTTAGTTACCTGAAATACATGTAAGTTTTGGAAAATCGTCAACATAATGTTGGTGTGAATTCATGCAGTTTTTGTATAGAATGTTTATATATTTGAATGAAAACATGGTATGTAATTTGTAAAGACGTATCTGAAACTGAGTTCTGTAAATGCAAGGAATACGTGATCGCTAATGGTTTGCAAGGCCATTAACATATGTCACGACATAGGAAGCTACCAAACCTATGCATTTTTGTCGAGATCGACTGAGACACAAAAGCACTCATTGGTAGAAGTAGGCCAAGACTGGGGTTACCTAAAACCCATTAGATCTAACCCTTCTGTTCCGCGATCTAAATGTATACGTTGACTAATGGTGCTTATGGTAACCTATTCGTCACGTGATCTATGTGTCATTCCTTAGTTTTGTGTGCTACATACCATTGTACATGTATTTTCCCCAAGTTTAGAAAACAAGTAAAAGTTTAAAAGTGGGGACATGAAGTCACAACTTTGCGTATCCTACGCCGTATGTGACAACCCTCACCAAATCAGGTATCCGTACAAATTAATTAATATTTAATTGATGCTTAATTACTGTGCTTGCTTACAATTGTGGTTAAACTACTTCTTGATTTCTGATACATACATATTCATGCATCATACTTTATTACTGTCACTCCATTTATTACGCACAAAACTATAGTGACAAACTTGATGCACAAAAGCGTAGTTAGCACAGTGAACGGATAACCCCGTAAACATGCTGACATAGCCAGCACTAGACAGACACTGTCTCTAATGAGCCGGATATAGATTACTACACTAGTAGGGAGTGTAGGGAGGTGAGGATTGAAAAACTACGTCACTAGGTGATAGTTATAGTGACCGGATGTGCCTAAAACATGTGTTAATTACAAAATTCTGCACTTTGTGCAAAAATTCAGCATTTAATATAACTAGTAAAGTGCAAAAGTTGGGTAATATAATACTAGACACTTTCCAAAGTGTCGGGAATTCATTATGTCACTAAAACACTATAAAAGACACTTTAAATGCTTATTTAGCACTTTAACGGATCAATATCCAACCGAACAACCGGACTTTACCCGGAACATAAAAATATTGTCAATGACATTGTTTACACTTTTCTGAGCTAGTTAGGGTCCCCGAACACCCTAACACCCTTTATATTATACTACACACTAATAACCAACTTAGAATCCTAACTAAACTAAACTAGATCTAACTATAACATTTCAAATCCAACCATAACCCCCCCTCTCATCCGATCGGTTCCCCATGTGGTGACCCACACCCATTTCTTGATTATTGTAATCAAACTTGCCTAATATCTTAAAGACATTATTCACAATGGATTTTAGTGAAAATTGGGTTATATAATTACATGTAATACCACCATTATCTCACTTCAAACTTGACACCAAAATTTGCTCTCTCCCTTCTTTCCTTTGTGTTCGGCCGAGAGCACACACACACCCACTACCACCATCAAGTTTTGATCTAGCTATTCCACATACATACCAAGGTGCAAGGTGACATACGAGGAGGCCCGGTGCTTTCAGAAACTCAAGAACCTCTCTACATTGCTTTTATCCACCTTGTTTACGCCTTGATTCTTCCCTATCCTCGAGCTAGTAGTAAGTGCTTCTAAACATCCTCTTGTTCTTGTTTAAAGTGGTTAATAAGAGATTTAACGGATAAAAATCAAGAACACTCAAGATCAAAACTAAAAGTCTTGAAAGAAAGATAAATATGTTGGATAAAGAGTAACTAGTGGTGTAAATCTTATAAAACTTGTCTAGTTGTGATTATTTTATGTTGTTTGTTGCTAGTAGTGGGATGGATCATCATCTAACCATGCTAGATCATGTTCATGGAACATGAACTAGTAATATGTTAAGTGTAAAAGTTGTAAGATGATGAACCCTTCCACTCACAAAACATGAACTTGTGTAAAAGTGATTTTTCTCGTAAAATAGAGTTCTAAACTAGTAGATCTAAAGATCTACAAGTGGTTTTTCGGAAGAACCAAGTGAAAGATACAAGTCTTGTTTAAAACCCGGATCTAACATAAACTAAAGGCAGTTTAGTGAATAAACAAGTATGTAAACACTTGTGAAACAAGAAAGTTTGACAAAGAAATGTTTTCGTAAATATTGACTAGATGTTGTAAAACAACATATTCATTAAAAATAAAGTTTTCAAGAAACTGATTTTATTTTTAAAGATGACAAGATCCGCTAAATATGTTAGGAAGTTACTACATATTTTTACACAACTTACAAGTTCATGAGTTTGCGACTTAGACTTATTTTGACAAGTTTGATGTTTGAATGATGTATGTTGATGATTGATAAATTGTTGATTGAATTTTGAAAAGAAAATGATACGCTAGTAAGCGTGGCCACCTCCAGTTACAGAGGAAACGCTGGCGAAATTTTTCTAAGAATATAACACTTAGAAATATTTTTGTGACAAGTGTTTATAAAAATATTTTTAACTTGTTTTTACAAATAAACTTCGCCATGATTTTTATTACAAAATTACCAAGTATTCGGAGGTGGATTTTCGTAAACAAAACTTCTTAAATATATATCTAGGATATATATTTCATAGTAAAACGCTTGTGTGACTTTGTGATTATTTTGTGAACTAGAGATATATTATTTTTAGAGTAAAAATAATATTACTTGAAATATCATGAAAATACGACTCCAAAATAATACCAACGCCCTCACAAATAAATATTTAAGTTACACCGGTACTGTTATTAACACACGAACTTTAAAATGTAACTTATGTATTTTCGGAAAATACTCTTAAATGTGTATTTTGATAAAGTATTATTTTGGAAATTGTATGGAAAAAAAATAGATAATATTTTTGGGAAAAATATATATATTATGGGAAATTGTATGAAATAAAATATAATATTTTTGGGAAAAATATGTATATTTTGAGATAGAATATTTTGGACAAGTGATTTAATATATATTTCTTAAGTGAGACTTAAAAATATATTTTCAGTTTTATAAAACGCACATGTATTAAAACCCCCATCATTGGGAAGGAATATAATTATTAAATAATTAAGAAGTGTAAATACGAAATAGTTGCCTAACTATTTCCCAAAAACGTTAAACCCTAAGCCAAGGCATGGCCGTCCGTCTAATAGAAGTTAGTACGTGTAGGTCATCACGCAGCAGGTTATTTTGGGACGGACTATTTTGAGACGCACTTCTGTGAGTTCATGTCCCCCTTTTCTCTTAACTGTTTTCAGTTTTTATATTTCGGGGTGAAATACATGTTACTATGATTACGAACACTTTTATACATGGTATGGTTAGCTTTAGGAGGGTTACTACTTAGATCATGTGAGTGGGTAGGCGGAAACTAGAGGCCATTAATCCTCATTGTAGGACCGAGGGTCACTAGCGGTAGATCTATATGGGTGTAGCGAGCCCAACTCCAGGCCCAACTGTACAGACCTCGGGGTGACTTTGAGCCCGACGCAAAAATCTGCTAGGTTTGAGTCTTCCTACAGCACTTCACACTTATAATTGGCTTTGCAACCCAATGGTGATCTCTTTTTCCTTAAATGCTACATACCAGGGATTTTTCATACATACAAATGTATTACAAAGGTTTTACATACTCACTTTTACATGAACTCGCTAAACTTTTGTTGATTGTTCAACATACATGTATTTCAGGGAATTAGGGATCTGGCGAGGTATGCCACGTTTTCATGCTGCGTAAGAGAAATGAGGTCATCCAAGTTTAGGGGTTGTGGCTTTTGCCTGGACGAGTCACAAGTCTTAAACTGAGTTTATTTCATGTTTGTGGTTGTGTCTTATGAACGATGTTTTTATTTTGTAGTGTTGTAAACTTGTTGCATGTGTCGACGTTTGAAAACAATTTTGTGGTGTTTTATTTAAAAAAAACGTGAAGAAACGGATGATCATCATGGTTTTACTTTCATGTAGCTTTGTTGTGATTAAGCTATGGTATTAAGAAGTCACCCCAAATAAACCCACGCTTCCGCAAAGCCAGGGTGTGACAACTTTGTATCAGAGCTTTGATCATAGCGAACTAGGATTCCTTCTCAAGTCTAGACTATGATCACTAGGGCTCTCACGAAAACATTTTTACATTGCATACATTACGTCCAGATCCAGGATATAAAAGTTTTTATAAACAAAAGTATGAACACTTTTCCAAATTTATGGTTCAGTCATGTAGACTGAGGGGCCAATCTGAGAGATTGGGGAGGTTCTGGTCTGAGAGGCTAGGGAGTCAGTCTGAGAGACTGGGAGGGTAGTCTGGGAGACTATAAGTGAACACTCACCCCAAGAGTTCCCAGGTAAGAGTGACAAATCAAAGTAAATGGGTCAATATAATGTATCGCGAAGACATGCTCGCCTATAAGTGAACACTCACCCCAAGAGTTCCCAGGTAAGAGTGACTGGTCCGATAATGCGGATTTGTACGAACACTCTAGCCTTAGACAGAAAACTCAGGGTACAGGCATTCACTCTTCCAGTTTGCACATGTTCACATTATTTAGACCCAAACTTTGACGAGATTTTGAAAACTCAAAAGGCATTAAGCCAAAGATGAATCAAACCAGAAGGGTTCAAAACCATATAACAAAGGGTTCAAAACCTTATAACAGAAGGTTCAAAACCTAGTAATCAATCATCCAAGGATAGATGATTAATTTTCGAAGCGGATTCGTTATTGTGTTCTCGTTGTGGTTATCACCTAAGGATAGGTGACGGTATTGTTTTAAAATCTAAACACAAGTAAACTTGCGTTAGGGTCCTAAAAGTTATAGTCTAGGTCAAAGCATTGCTAATAACCTAATTCCATATAACCATTGGCTCTGATACCAACTCTTCTGTCACACCCCGACCACGTTAAAACAACAAACCGTGGCGGAAACATCGGGGAGTGTTGCAACAGAATTATTGTTCCACAACCATGGTAACCAAATGTTTCGTTTTATTGAAATATTATGTAATGTACATTGTCTTTAAACCCAAAACAAACATCCTACACATTGTTTATAACTGTTTTTAAGTCACTAAAGCCTCGTCCAAGTCCTAAGTGACACAAGCTCCCTAGCAAGCAACATCAAGCAATACCACCTGAAACATATGTAAAAAAATAAAGTCAGCAAAGAAATGCTGGCGAGTACATAGGTTTTATGGGAGTATCGGATTCATGGCTCGTTTATCTGTTGCAGTACCTCGTTAGACTACAAGAGTCGAAATACAAACCTCGTTTTGAAAAGTGTATTGCAACATAATTAACCAACTCAAATCAAGATGGTTATAGTATATAAAATCTCGTAGCCATGACTCTTAACCCAAAAACATTTGTTTTAGTAATACAACTTGTAAACATCTCGTAAAAAAACTCGTTAATAAAACTCGTATGGTTTATATCGTTTCGAAAAACTCGTTGTGTGACATCGTTTCAAAATCGTTTTCCCCAGTGAACTAAATAATGACACGCAATGTAATATGATAGAAGCACTTATATATAAGATGTACCAGCAGCGTATCTACCTTGATTCTATCATACTACACCCGTCCCATTATCTTATCACTACCCAAAACCAATCCTTTATCCAAATCGTTTATCTCGTTGAAGTCGTCTGAAATCGTTTAACTCATCTCAAATCGTATTCGTTTTAATAGTGAAACTACTTTTGGTCGTCTCGTTAACAACATTCAAACCTTCGTGACTCGTCTACCTCATTTCTCGTATTAACAAACCACCAAAGGGTAAGTTAACAATCATCAGATTCGGTCGTTACCTACATAACCCCCACACATAACTATGGGTGTAGTCTGATAACGGGATTTGTCAGATCCGATGGTACCATAACCTAATACTGGTCGGCTCAGCCAAAGCTAATGAATGTCATTCGTTATGTAATTACAACCAACAAGTCTTGTTCACCTTATTGAAATCGTTATTAGTTTAGTATAAACCATCTCAATCGTTTTTGAAAATCATCGTTTAAACCTTGAAATCGTTTTGTACATATGAATCACCCCAAAACAATTGAAAACAGTAAAATAGGGGAACTATGTACTCACTTGAGATTGTAGGGTATCCCTGATTTAGTGAACTATCAATGCTCGGGCAATCAAGGAATCAAGTGGTATACCTAGTATTAGATCGCTAGTCAAACAATAGACGCCTAAATCGGAAGATCGGAAAGAATGAGGTCTTGTAAACCAAATGAGTGTAGGAACTCATGTGATATGGTTTAACAAAGCCTACATTCTAAGTCGGAACCTAACCTAAGTGCTTTCAACCCATCGCGACCCATTAAGGTAGCTTACGCTACTTTAACGCGTCGTGCGCGCAAACGCGCGTTCGAGACGTCTAACTAGTCCTATGACAAGTATTATATGCCTAAACATGTTTAAATAGGTTGCATAATCAGTTTAGGTGGCAAAAGTTAGGTTACATATGCTTAAAGTCCAATTATGCTTGAAAAGGGCATTTTGGTAATTTACCTAAGGCATATAATTCACCTATCATACAACTACTTAAACTCGGTGACCATAAGGTATAACTTCGGAAGGTTATTCCCTATGCAACTATGGTCACTAAACATGCTTGGTCGGATCCTAAAGATCGACCAAACGGGTCGAGTTCGAAAGTCTAAGCGGTGGTTTAGACCGCTCGACTTACGACTCTAAACAAGCACTAACTATTGTAGACGAGTTAAACATGTCAAAACAAAGTGTTTTGATACCTAAAAGTAGTTCCGTTGCAAAATGCGTGCTAAAATGCATTTTGACCGAAACTTCGACTCGTCACTACACCTAGTCAACGTGGTAATCAATTGGTATAGTCACTAAGGACTATAACCAACGTGATTACGCTCACGTTGCGAAGTTCAAATGAACTTCTCGTTGACCAACTCGTGGTCAAAGCTGAAAGTCAAACTATATTTGACTTTCAAACTAGGAAAACAATAAAAAGAATGAAAGAATGCTCACAATGGGTCCTTGCTATCTTTTCTACAAGAAAACCAAGTTCCCAAATCAGCTTAGGAAGCTCCAAAGCAGATGTAGAGATGTGAAGAAGTGAATGAGCAATGAAACAAGTGAAGGTGCTTTGCTATTTATTCTTGTAGTAACTCAACAAGATCATGCCAAGTTTTTGTGTGGCCAACAAGGAATAATCATGACCCTACACTTGTTTGATGCAGGTTAGAAGCCTTGGGGAGGTGGTAACTTGGTCACCACACAAAGAAATTGCATAAACACCCCCTGAACTATCAAACAACAGCTAAAAACAAGTTTCTGATCGCTGGCACTGTAACACGGCCCGCGTAAGGCACATAGGCAGGCTTACGCGCCCCGCCTGGCCCTCCCAGATCAGCCAAAGTTTGAAAATTAGCAGTTCAGGTCCCTGCATGTGTTTTAAGCTTATTTCGGCCCCTTTTGACCCCCGTTAAGCCATTTTCAAGGCTCTACAAGGTCAATAAGGTTTAGAGGACTCAAAATATGTTTGGAACACTCTCGGATGTCGGCTCGTTTGGTCGTACGGTCGCGTTGTTCCTTAAATTACGATGGAAATCGTAACGAACGCAAAAACGTTCCAAATTAAGAGACGAATGGAATTTTTGCATGCCGATCACTAAAATAAAAATATTTTAGTGTGTACAAAGATTTTGGATGTCCAGATGTGATCAAAACGTAAGATATGCACGAAAATGCAAACTTACGTCGTTTTTGACACTTTTAGTCCCTGTAAGATCAAATAAGCATGTTTTCGCACACCGAACCCCTCAAAGCTTATTTATAAGCTATGTTTAGGTTATTTATGGTATGTTTAGCTTATGATCAAGTTCCGGACTGTTCGACATCATACGAATCGGTATAGTTTCGCAGTTTGACGCAAATAGTCCCTGCGATTGAACAAACTTGTTTTGGACACACCAAACCATCCAAAACTTATTTCTAAGTTATGTGAAGGTTATTTAAGGTATGTTAAGCCTATTTCACTATCCCAGAGTGTTTTCGCATTTAACTGATTGCGTTTACGCACCAGTTTGCGTATAACCTTCTAGAAAGCGATTTAAAGCTTGAGATCGAATCGGATTGAATTGTAAAATCATCAAACACATAAAACACATATAATAACACCAAAACACATTGTATTATTGATAATTAACATTGTTTCGCATTGTTCATCGATTAAAGAGCACAGTTGTCACATTTAGGCTTCCTCCTAAGCGCATTCCTTATCATGTCGTTCTCTTTCTTCCTTGCCTTTTCTTCTTCAGCTTGAATCTTCATAAATTTACCTCTCTTTTCTTCAAGCTTTTGACGTTCACGTTTAGCTTACCTTTTCATCTTCTCATCAAGCAACCACCAAGATGACTTCCATTTACTCTCAGAATTGATACCTTTCTGAAAGCAAAGGGCAACAACACGTTGAAACTGTAGCGCTTGCTATTTATCTTCAACTTGATAGTGAATCTTGTTAATGAATAGACATTAGATATCCTTCGCTGAGCAGTTCACAAGCCACATAGGGTCATACACATGTATCTCTTGTATTTCTCCTCCTGCTCTGTAGGTAATGACAGCCTCAGTCGAAATGTAACTATACACCCAGCCCAAGAATCCTTTATAGAAATCCTGCTCCATTGGCGGCACTGGGATAGTATTCATTGTCCTCGGCTTTTTGACATTAAGGATAGTTTCTATAACTCTTGTTTCAGGATCAACCCTCTGCACTCTCTTATGGTAATGTGGTTTCCAGTGACGAAATTCTTTCAATGATTCAAACTTGATATATCCCCACATTGGAATATCATTCTGTCGCACCGAATACCCAAGAGTTCTAACTTTAGAAAGCTCTTCCACATCCCACCAAGGTAATGTCATCACGTCATATAGATATTCAAAGTATTGTACCCCATATTCTCTCCTGATTACGTAAGCATTCACTTGAGGTAAGAAACCCCAGCTGATAATGTCACCGAGAGACACGCTTCGATCACGTTGATAATACTTCAAAGGCCTCTTAAACTTCCTCTCCTGACTTTCTTTGAACCATTTCTTCCTTTCTTCTTTTTCCATATCTTTTTTAGTGCCATCAAACTTCTTGTCTTTCAATGCTTCAGCTACTTTTCTACGCAACTCATCTCTATTCTCTTCTGTAAAGAACTCCATCAGTGTCGGCAACTGTGAAGTATCTTCACTAACACTTTCATCATCCGTCCAATCTTCAACTTCGACTCTATCATACATGTCAGCATCTTCAACATACTTATACTCATATTCAGGCTGCTGATTGATGTCGAAGGCGTTCAATTTTTCTTCAAAATCGAACTTAAAATCAGGATTCACCATGCGAGTCATTTCCTTAGTTGCTTCCAACATGTAAGTATGAAAATGTTCTCCTTCTTCATGATAAGTATCCAACCTCAGAATCAACTTCTCAGCATATTGAACATTTTGTGCATCACTCGACTCCCCCTTTCCATCAGCTCCCCCTGATTCTTCATTCACAGAATCGTTCATCAAATCATCAACTGTTTTCTCAGTGGAAGCTTCAGTAACTTTCAATCCTGTACCACCTTGAGCATCATCATCATTGTCAGAATCATGACTGCTCGCCGAGAAGACTTTGTCATCATCGTCATCTTCTTCATCATCATCATCTTCATCATCATCACCCATTAACTCTTCAAGAGGAGTTTCTTCTACAAATAGACCAGAGATAGCAGATATAGGCTCAGGATTTTCAACAACCATAGAAGGAACAATTGATCTTTATAACACTGCAGAACTTCCTTCAACTCCTTTACCCTTATCCTTCATTTGTTAATCTATCTCGGCTTGACGTTGCGCCCTGAGTTCCTCAACTTGCAACTCTTCAAACTTTTGCTCTACAGATGTTCCGAGTATACTTTCAACAACTTTATTCAACATATAAAGCTCGTGCTCTTTCAAAGCCTTTGCAGTCTTAAGCTCTTTGTTTTTCAACTTGAAGTATTCATTTTGTTCATCTCTTCGAGTCTTTTCTTCTTCAAGCTCAGCAACTCTCACCTTCAAAATATCAATCTCTGATTGATCAGAATCAATCTTCTTCAACAATTCTTTGATATCATTTTCCAATACTTTAACACGCATTTCAAGAATCTTTTCACGATCAACCACTCTTTTATTCTGAGCGGCTAACTTCTTGTTCTCAGCGATCACTGCATCAACTTTCTTTTCTACATCTTTGACTTATGCAGTATTGGCAAAATCAAAGTCTCCTACATCTTCAAGACTCATTCCCAAATTTGAAGGAACAGTTGGAAAGCCTCTGTATCCCAAAGAACCAGGTGTAGTTTGACCAATATGTTGTGTAGGAGGTGGTGTTTGAAAGATTTCTTGTGATGTAAGAAGGGTTTGTTGTGGTGGTGGTGAAAGATGTAATGGTGAAAGATGTATAGGTGATGGTTGTCTGGGTGGTGTTGGTTGTTTTGGTGGTGAAGGTTGTTGTGGAGGTGTAGGTTGTCGTGGAGGTGATTGGATTGGTGATTGAGGTGGTGTTGGATCATGTGGTTTCTTTGGTTTGTTTCTTCTTAAGGACAATCTTCGGTTTTGAGATTTTCGGTGTAACCTTTCGAATCTTTGGAGATACGACTTTCTTTCGTGCTCCAACTTTCTTTTTACTACCTGGAGGAGATTGTGACTCGGAGACATGTTCTGGAGAAGGAAAATAAACATCATCATCGTCCTTTTCATGTCTCTTTCTCTTCCTCAATAACATCTCTTGCTCGGTTGCTTCCTGAATTCTTCGTAAACTTTCTGTTTCATCTACTACTTCTTCTGAAGAACTCGAGGAACTTGTAGTGCTCTTATCAACATCATCACCCTCAATATCGTCAATAACTTTCTCTTTCCCTCTCTGAGCTTCAACATTGACAACTTGCTCAGCTTCAACTTCTACTGTTGGCCCTGTCTCTAAGACATCAGTATTGAACAACAAATGTTCATCAACATTAAATGGATCTTCTTCCGCAGCTACCACTGGTTCATCTTCTTCAGGTTCATCAATCAAAGACGTTTTTGCGACTTTCTTTTGCTTCTTCTTAGGTTTTGATGACGATCCCTCACCTTCTTGAACTTAAGGAGTGGCCTTTCTGCGTCTTCTCCCAGTTTCTTTAACATACCATTCATTCTTGGTGTTTTTGAAATCTTTAAGAATTTTCAGCTCTTCAACATACGCTGCCTCTTTCATTTCAGCTTCGTTTCTCCAGTTCTGATGATCAACTGGATCTGGATCAACGTAGCTTGCATCTTTTATGAAACCAAAGAATTTAGCACCAACATTCGGTTCTGGGTGATTAGGATGGTATCTTGCCAGCTGCTTGAGCGAAACGTTGTTCATATGTGACTGCACCAACAAGTCGTCCTTTATATTTCGATCAATTTCTGGATAAGAGTGATTGATCAACATCTGCACGAACCTCGGATACATCCAACTCTTCCTGTCTGTCTTAATATTCTCAGCCATATAGTGAAAGACAATATGTGAGAAATTATACTTCTTGTTCAGCACTAATGCGGTAACCATATTCATTTGATAATCACGCATCGTATCATAACTTCCTTTCATGTGACTTAGCGACATTAAAATACAATGAATCAGGAACTTGTAGGGTTTCTGAAATTTTGACTTCAAATAATTCCCAGCATTCAAAGCTCCCTGATAACTCATTCTTAACATGCAACCTTTCACCATACGTTCCGGAAATCTCGTTGGCGACTCTGCTTCGTCCGGAAAGTTAACAACTTCACGAATAAGAGCTTCGGTAACTAGAATCTTTTCATTCTTCCCATGCACCTCAACAATTGACGAAATTTCTTTGTTCACATCGTCGTAGCTTGCATTCTTCCAGAATCGATCTATGTGAGATCTGTACAGTGGAAATTGATCAGTAAGCGCTTTCTGGATTGGAATACGACCCATAAACTCCAATATACCACTAAACTTGGCCAACTCTATGTTTTTTCTGAATATCCAAATCACAACAGTTGTTGTGAAGAGGATCAAAGATAACACTGGAACCCTGCACATTAAAACAATATACTATGCATCAATACACTTAGAAACTTTTCAAACATCAATAGGCGAAATCAGACATTGTGCACTATGAGCGAAAACATACAATCACAAAAGGCGAAATCACAAGATACATTTATGAGCGGAATCTCAAATGAACACTATGAACGAAATTATAACATATGTTCACAAAAGCGGAATCAAAGATATACACAATGAATCAGATCATAACATAGGCTCTTAAAAGCGGAATCAGTATTGTCACTAAGAGCGAAACCTCATACTTGATCATTTTGGGGCGAAATCATAGATACACCATCAAAACTTATCAAATCCCAAAATTGACAACACTAATCTGTTAACCTGAGAATTCCGATACTAGGGAATGTTTTTAATTTCAATTTTGACCATGAATAAACCCTAGATCTAACACTGAACATCCAGTTACTCGACAAACATCATCAAACATTATATTTGATAAAATCAAACACACATATACAATCTATATACTAAAACGACACTACATGGTTGATTTCAGGTTTCAATTTGACTGATAATGCCCTAAATCTAAGTTATTGTTCATCACATGTACCGACAGTTCAAAATACAGATGATATCGGTCAAATTAGAGTTCAAACAACCTTTCCCATGATTGTATTCTAAGATAATAACAAAATCTGATGAAATTTGGGCAGCAATTCGCCTGTAAACAATCGTTTTAAGGGTTTCGCTTCAGGTCGCCGGAGAGAGAGAACTTATGAGCGAAAGGTGTGACATGACACAATGGGTGGAATCAGATGTCTTATATAGTCGACCTGATTCCGCTCTTAATGACCAACCACCTTTTGAGCGAAATCAAATATGGATGCTACGAGCGAAATCAGAATGAAGCAGCCTATAAGCGAAATCTGTTTTAGGTGTACTTATGAGCGAAATCAGAACATTGTTTTTCAAAAATTCACTTTTTAACACTTTTCTGATTAAACACTGACACACCCAGTTAACCAAGTCCAAGTCAATGACCTTGGTCAACTGCTTGGCCTACCAAGTCCAAGTTAATGACCTTGGTTGACCGAATTATGAAGTACGCAGTCATTTCATTCTAAAAATAGTTCAAATTAATGAACTTTTGAACGTTTTGAACTTTCAAATACTTTTCAACTGACAAACACTGTACCAATCATTGTTTAGCATCTCTTGCTTACCCAGCCCTCATCAAACACAGACATGATCTGCACTAAGCTTTGGTCGTCTGATTCCCCACGTCAGTTGTCGAAAATAAAATGAGAAACTAAAATCTTTTTGAATTTTTAACTAGATAAACTGAAAACTGTACACACAATCTTTTTGTGAGCGTGTTAGGGGATCATATCAGCTGCCGACCAGACACAAGCACCGTTAAGCTATAATTTCATACCAAGCTTTTAAACAATTCGCGTAGATTGCCGATATACTGATCCTCTTAAATTCTCACAAAACTTTCAAACTGTTCGGGATACAGAATTAGTGTTTTAGGACCTAAACCTCTACATTTGTCCCACCTCAGTATATACTCCCGTATCCAGATCCCAGTATTCAGTCTTACAGGTGAGTATACCACAGCTGATATATGTTTAGGGGTTAGGTGTGAGGGCCGTGAGAGCTCAGGTCGATACTTCCGTATACGCAGAGAGATGACGGCTTCGACTTTAAGGTGTGTCCCCTTTAGAGGATCTTTTGTTTTCAACAGCAGCGACTATCAATTTTATTGTTTCATCAGCTTGCTGAGGGCGAGCTTATATTTCAAAGCTTTTGCAGAAAGTATTATCCGGGGACTAGGTCAATATTTCCATACAGCAGAAGTCCCGGGATAATACCCCAGATATCATTGAGCATAAAGACCTAGTATCTCAGAATACGGGACCTTTCAAACAGAATTTCGGGGGTTACCCATATATCCTGGAGGTGTTCCCCACGTAGAGGCAAGTAAATTTTAGGTTTATCCCAAACTGATCTACTAATTTTGCGAAAACCTATCGGCACATCTTTAGCGAGACTGCTTAATTGCATTTTAAACGTTACAATTCTTTAGCGTACTGTGTCCGTCTAGCTGATGTACTATCATTTCCCCTATTCTACACAAACTGTTTTTCAAATTTTTATTGTTTTTGTATTTTTCTGCGAATTTCTCCCCCTAAAAAGAAAAACATATTTTTGTGTTTTTGTTTTTATCGAAAAGCAGAAAATAAACTGTACAAATAAAATTGACAACACGACCGAGGTTCACGTCAGATCGCCGCCCAACTCGGCTTCACATTCTATTAGCCTCCCAGATTGCAGATTTTTCATCCTGTTTAATTTCAAAAGATAATAAAATCTCTTTTTGTCAAATGGTTTTGTGTAAAAATCGGCTTTCTGATCATCGGTGTGCAAGTGTTCAATCCGAATTAACTTTTTCACGTGACAATCACAGATAAAGTGGTGACGGATTTCAATGTGTTTCGTTTTTGAATGGTGAACCGGATTTTTAGTAATGTTAATAGCTGCTTCATTGTCCACATAGATCGGAGTATCTAAGAACTGCAAACCGAAGTCGCGCATCTGCTGTTGGATCCAAAGGATCTGCGAGCAACAGCTAGAGGCTAAAACGTATTCAGCCTCGCATGTAGAGAGTGCCACTGCGGTTTGTTTCTTGCACTGCCAGGTGACAAGTCGAGTTCCGAAGAACTGATACCCAGCAGTAGTGGACTTTGCATTTTGCCTGCAGCTCCCAAAGTCAGAATCAGCAAAACCAGATAAAGTAAAGTCACCCGATCGAGGATACCACAAGCCGATGCTTGGGCAGCCTTTCAAATACCGTAAGATACGTTTCACTATGGTCAGGTGTGACTGCTTTGGATTTGACGGATATCTGGCGTAGAGGCATGTTGGGTACATGATGTCTGGACAGGAAGCCGTGAGATACATCAGCGAGCCAATGATAGATCGGTACAGTGTCTCGTCCATCTTCACTCCATTCTCGTCTGGACAAATCCCATGATTCTGCGCAAGGGGGGTTGATGCAGGACTGCAATCTGTCATGTCGAACTTGTCAAGCACGTCCTTCACATACTTTGTTTGGTGAATGAAGATTCCATCGGGCATTTGATCCACCTGCAGCCCGAGGAAGAACTTCATCTCCCCCATTGAACTCATCTCAAACTTTTTCTTCATCACCTTTTCAAATTCTTTACACAGGTCGTCATTGGTGGAACTGAAAATGATATCGTCAACATAAATCTGCACGATCAACAAGTGTCCTGCCTCTTCCTTCGTGAACAATGTGCAATCTACTGTCCCTCTTGTGAACCCGTTGGCCAAGAAGTACTGGGAAAGCGTCTCGTACCAGGCTCTCGGGGCCTGGTGAAGTCCGTAAAGCGCTTTGTCCAGTAGATACAGCTTGTTTTTGTGCAGTGGGTCTGTGAACCCCGGCGGTTGCCCCACATACACTTCCTCTTTGATCTTTCCGTAAAGGAAGGCAGATTTGACGTCCAGCTGGTACACTTTAAAATCTTTCCATGACGCGAAGGCTAGAAAAATCCGAATTGCCTCGAGTCTGGCAACCGGCGCGTAGACTTCATCGTAGTCTATGCCTTCTTGTTGACTAAATCCTTGCACCACAAGTCGCGCTTTGATTCTCACCACGACACCTCTATCATCTTGTTTGCACTTAAAAACCCACTTTGTTTTGATTAACTTCTGATTTTCAGGTAAATCGACAAGTCTCCAGACACCCAGCTTTTCGAATTGTTGCAGCTCCTCCTGCATCCCATTAACCCAGCTTTCCTCAGTTAACGCCTCTTTGTAAGTTCTGGGCTCTATCTACAAAATAAAACACTTTAATGAGACTTCTTTTTGCATATCAGCTATGAAAGAATAAAAACATGTAAGAGCTCGGTCTATTTGATGTCGGGTTTTGACACCACTTTGTAGGTCACCAATAATCTGCTCTGACGGATGGTAAGACAACGTCCGAGGCATAGCATTGTCAGGCACATTTACTTCCGATTCCAAGCTCGATATATGAAGATCAACGGTTTGATCCTTAGCTTCCGTTGGATCCTCGTCAAAAGTCGGAGCGGGTTCCGCTTGTGAGTCATCAGATTCGTCAAAAGATGGAGTTGGTTCCTCTTGGGGTTCATGAGTTGTTCCACTCGGTCCTGCTTCATTGTCGTGAGTACCCCCGGTGGGTTGAGAAACTTCTAGCGGACTAGACACTGGCTCCTGTGATGTATATTGCTGGTACTGGTACAGAAAAGCTAGTTCCTCATCACTTGGCTCGACCGGCAGTTGAAACGACTCCTAGAGCTTATCGTAGTCGAAAAGGAATCTTTGTCTGGGAAGTTGTGGTGACGGAGTGTGCTTTTGGCAATCTACATGCTGGACTTGAATCACTTTCCCCAGGCACGGTACAAACACCCTCTTCAGCGGGCTTGCGTAACCTACAAAGAAGCCTTCATTAGATTTAGCGCCAAATTTACCGTTTTCATCAATAAACGTGCAAGGAGACCCGAATAGCTCCAAAAACTCAAGATTCAGCTTATAACGGTGCAGCAGCTCAAAGCATGTCTTTTTGTACTTTTTGACAGTGAACACTCTATTCAACGTGTAGCAGGCTGCAGATACTGCCTCACTCCAGAAAAAGATTGGTAGCTTGGAATCGGCTAACATCCTACGGGCTGTCTCTATCAAGGTCCTATTCTTTCTTTCAGCAACGCCGTTCTACTATGGAGTGTACGGCGCACTGAATTCATGAAGAATTCCCTTCTCGTTGCAAAACTCGTACATTTTGTTGTTTTTGAATTCCGTTCCGTTGTCACTACGTATCCTCCGGATTGGCAGCTTATACACCGTTTCCATTTTCTTGAATAGCACCATCAAAGACTCAAAAGTTTGATCTTTTCGTTCTAAGCATACGACCCACGAGAATCTCGTAAAGTCATCAGTCACCACCAGGCAATATAAATCTCCGCTGATGCTCTTTACGTTGACAGGCCCGAAGAGATCCATGTGTAATCTCTCAAGAGGTAACCTGATTGAATTGAGGACCTTCGGTGGGTGTGACTTCCGAGTCTGCTTCCCCTTTTTACACGCTATACAATCATCATTCAAGTGAAAATTCTTTAGATTAACACCTTCAACCAAATCATTGTGTATTAAAAAGTTCATTTTGCGAACATGAATGTGGCCCATCTTACGATGCCACATTATCGAATCTTTTTCAGTCGCTTTAGTCTTTGACACAAAACACTGTTTTTGAT
This sequence comes from Helianthus annuus, assembly GCF_002127325.2. Lineage (NCBI taxonomy): Eukaryota > Viridiplantae > Streptophyta > Magnoliopsida > Asterales > Asteraceae > Helianthus > Helianthus annuus. The sequence goes on from NC_035445.2 coordinate 126,660,331, forward strand.
GAGATGTTGGTGTTGCTACGCTCATATCAAGTATATAAAGATCATTTTCCCGCGGAGCGCGCAACAGCACCATCTCATCAGGGATTTTAAACCCTGGTTTCAAAACAACACATTCAGTTTTAGTAAAGTGTACACTAAACGCTTTATCACAAATTTGTGAAATACTGAGTAAATTGTTTGTTAACTCTACTATGTAGTTCACTTTGTCGAACGAAATCACGCCATTTGACAGCGTTCCTTGACCAACGATTCTCCCGCCTTGGTTCCCTGCAAATCCCACAAAGCTTCCATTGATGGATTTAACATCGTAGAGAATAGCTAACGTTCCAGTCATATGCCTTGAAGCACCACTATCCATAATCCACTTTGACAGTATTGACTTGGGCAGCCCCTGCAAACATCAAATCAGCTTATTTAAACAATGAAGCCCATGATTTTTTAACTTCAGACACACTTCCGAACACAACATCACACTTCTCATCTGTTTTCGGAAAGTCAAATGTGACATTTGGAACCTCTTCTTTTACAATTGATTTTACTTTGTTGGTTATCGGTGGAAATTCAGCGAGAAACTTATCAATTTCATTTTCAAACTCAACAACATTGTCTTTAAAAACATTTGATTCAACTTTCAAAGCATTCTCCATCTTTTTGACCTCAGCAGACGGTTTCGACTTCGCGACCCAAGATTGATTTTCAAAAATTTTTGTCTTAGGGTAAATTTTTGAAGTCTTGCGAGTCTTAGAGGATTCGCCAACCTCGAAAGTCGATGTCGGCTTATCCTCCAATTTCAAAGATTCACCCCTTTTCAAAATACCGATCGGAGAAACCATCGGCTTTTTGCCTTTTGTGTCAGTCGGAGATTTAGGTCTAGGTTTTTAAACGTTTGACTTTGGAACAGTTGGTTTAGAAACAGTTTGTTTTTGAACACTTGGTTTTTGAACAACTTGTTTTTGAACACTTGGTTCTGCAACAGGTTTTTGAACCGGTTTCTCAATCACTTTCTGACACTGTTTCGCCATGTGCCCGATTTCACTGCAGCGATAACACACCCTTTTGTCATATCCAACAAAAGTGGATTTGACTGTCTCTTCTTTCAACTTCTTTGCTGCATTGAAATCGTCCACAGCCTTTTGACTAAAGATATAATCTTTCTCATCGTCAACACTAGGACCAGCGACAAAAAATTCATTCATCTTCTCTTTCGGCTTAAATACCTGCTTAGGCGTTTTCTTTTCAAACCCGATTCCTTTGTTTTTAAAGTTGTTTTTCTTGTTATGACCATTACCATCCCCATCTTTCTTTCCCGAACTTGTTGGACGTGATGTAACAAACGACCTTTTAGGTTTTGAGAAGAATTCATTGTTATTAACCTCGTTAATGTTTATTTCAACCAATTTAAACACTTTTTCGACACTCTCGATCTTCACATTCTGAAGTGGATACTCGAAATCGGAATAAAGTTTCTCTGTTCCAACCATAGTATATACTACCATGATCGGGTCATCATCCGCACTCTTCTCCGATTTCGGTATATATTGATCTAAGAAATTCCCTTCATCTTCTGAATCACTAACAACCTTCTCAGATTGAGCCTTTTCAGATTTCTCACTCTCCTCATCCAACACCTGATCGATAACAGTTTTGATAACCTAAGATTCGTTGTCGGTATCGGATGGGGAGAATCTGACATCTATGGTCTCAGGCAAATCATCCTCTATCGATCTCAGTTTGAGATTCAAAGCAGCTTCCACCCCATCTGGATACTTCTGTGTGTAATGATTCCACATTGGGGGTGGAACGCTCTTAAAGACTGGTGCCGTATGTGGCTGTTGGGGACAATCTGCTCAAGAACGTACGATGAAGCCACATAACTCATTAACTTTTTATCAATCTGATAGTTTTCAATTTTAGCCAATTCGAGTTCCTTTTTAAGCGATGCGATCGTGTCTAAATGAAAATTGACTTCATTTTGTTTATCAAATAGTGTTGCTTTAGCCAATTTTGTAGCTTTATCATTTTCAACACTTTCCTTTTGTATCATCTTGATTGACCTGGCGAGAGTATCGTACGCCTCTTTAACTTGGCCAAGGTCAAATTTTATCATATCAGCATGGTGTTTCAATTCCTGATACTTAGTGTCTTTTTCAAGACACTCCGTGCATGGTTCTAAACACTGTTTGCACGGTGTTTCAGGGATTGAAACAACCTTTTCAACAACCTGCTCTACACACACAGTTTTACCGACATTGTCTAACACGGACTCAGATATTTTGACAGATTTGATCTCCTGAACTCCAGATTCCTCTCGTTTGACAGACACACTACTGACAGACTTTGACTCCTCGGTTTCTGAGTCTAGCTATTTGAGTTTTCCCATTAGAGCTTTGTCAGCTATGTCTTTTAAAACTTCTCCAGTCATCTCTTTCGACACGTCGATCAATTCTTCAACGACTTCTTTCTTCTCTTCAAATCTTGGGCATGATCCGGTCTTTGGTTCCTCGAAATAACCTGCAAAAGATTCAAACACATTAGGAGGCAATATCGATTTCATAGTATATGCCAATTCATCCTGTTCTGACTAGTAGTAATACACTTCAGCAGCTATTTCTTCAACATCGACCGCATTTTCAGCAGAAACCTCTTCAACCACCTCAGAAACATCTTCAGTAACTACTTCCGGCTCAGACACTATCTCAGATATTTCAACCACTTCTGCCATCATGGCCTATCCATCGCTACCGGGGATATATTTATCCCAACTAAATCCTGCAGCAACCTTTTCATCGTCTTGATTCACAATGAGTGCCTTTTCCGGTTTATTCTCTATCTGTGGCCTCTGAACAGCTGGCTGTTGGTTTGGTCGGTGATAGATCGCTTGCCTGTAGTAGTCGTTTGTGAACGGGTTTTGATGATTGTTCACTTCACGGTTGGGACATTCTCGTTTGAAGTGATCGCGTTCTTTACATTTAAAGCATGTAACTTTCGACTTATCAAACCCTAACTTTTGATCGGGGCCTAATAGACTGTTCCGGCCAGTAATTTCCATGAAACGTGGAGCCCTACGCACCAAACTCGCCATGCACCATTTGATGTCGATCAATTCAAGCTCTTCGGGATCGATTTGGTCGTAATCCTCCTTCGTCATGTCAGGATTACTGATCCTCCCTGCCACTAACCCCTCATAAGCCTCGAGAACGGAAGCAAGTAGTGCGATATGTTGTTTTGCGGTTGTTTTAGTTATCTCGTTTCCATTTTTGATATTCACCGCAATATTACACTGCAACCCAGAAACTTACACCTGATGATTTGATCCTGTAGAACTTTGAGGTGAAGGCTGTTCCTGAGCTTTGACATTTGGTTCAAAGTTCGCGAATGGTGAAGAATTGCCGGATTGAGGAGTGTTTGAATAAACACTTGAGGTGTTATCAGCAATGAATCCCGTCTATATTTTTGGACTTTGATTGGTTGAAACTGGAGGATTGCCTTTATAATACAACGATACATCTTGCTGCACACTCGCTGAGTTCATCTTCTTGATTTTTAGCAATTCTAGCTCGTGGGCTTCGATCTTCTCGATGAAGGAGCTGAGGTTGAGATTCACAAAATCAGAATTATTCTTCAGCATCATTAGGTAAGTGCCCCACTCATCATACGGTAGTGCATCACACAGTTTATCAATCCATTCTTCATTCGTCTTGGTGATCTCTAACCGCTTCATTTCAACCACAAGATGACAGTATCTTTCAATTAACTGCTTTGTCGTTTCTCCTTTAATCCCGGTAAAAATGTCGAATTCTTTCCTGATTAATGCCTTCTCACTCTTAATCATCGACACACTGCCTTGAAATTTCAGTTTTAACGCTTGCCACATCGACTGAGAATTATCTTCATGTTGTAGTAAAACGAGAATATCTTCTTTGATGGCTTGTTGCAGAATGCTCACAATCTTCTTTTCAGCCTTGAAGTCAATCTGTTCAGTTTCCGTCAAACTCCCGAAGCCCTTTTCCAATCCCATACCATTAACTGGTGGTACATACTTCGCCTCTATTTTCATCCAACATTCGAAGTGATTGGCTTGCACCCAGTTTTTGAAACGGCCTGACCAACCCGCGTATTCATCCAAACTTATAAGCTTCGGTGGCTTTTGCATCGTCCCTAACTCGTTCTCCATATTAACGTTCTGAACTATACTCGCCGGACTCTGCGTAGCCGTCAACCCGCTTCCCACAAACAAGTTATAAAAATCTTGATGTTCCATTTTTAGTGACAAATTTGAAAATGTTTAACTTTTTCACAAACAGGTTGTTTTAATCGAAAAACTTTTAACACAGACTGAGTTTCCAACACTCGATCACGTACGAAATGGACTAAACGCTCAAACCATGACTTTTACACTAAAACAGGTCTATAAGCGAAATCAGACTTTAAAATGGTTTTAGAGCGAAATAAGATTATGACCAAATGAGCGAAATCAAGAAGTGATCTTGAGCGAAATCACTTCAATATCTCCTCAGGAGCGAAATCAGCTATGTACTAGGAGCGAAATCTCACAAAATGAGCGAAATCTCTGATTTCGCTTCAACCGTATGAGCGAAATTAGAACCTTATGTGATAAAACCTTGATTTCGCTTGAACGTATGAGGGAAATCACTTCAAGTACTTTCGAGCGAAACCTGTTCACGAGCCATTTTTTATCACTTTTAAGCCGTTTTTATGTCTGAAAATCTCAAGGGTTTGTTATTAAACAGTTTTACACTATGTGTTCAAATTTCAGTCCGTTTTGTCCGTCGGAAAGTCCAGAAACTCAAAATGTGCTAGTAAAAGGCTTTGATTCGGGTAAACTAGCTCACAACTGGCTCTGATACCAATTGTAGGACCGTTATTGACAGTCGTGTGAGTCAATCAGAGCTAGATACTACCGAAAATGCAGCGGAAATACAAAATCGGCATGAATCAAAGCAGAAATGGGGTAGAAATGAGTAGAAACATATGTAGATCACTTTAAAACAGTTTTCTCATTAATCTTTCACAAAATACACGAGCAGCAGGTCGGCTACACTATGGACATGAAACAACTGAACTATATATAGGGGTTAGGATTTCGCTCATATGACCATATGACACAAGAGCGAAATCAGCTTGCTAGTGATTTCGCTCCAAGTGACATATTGTCACTATGAGCGAAATCAAAACATGAAACCCTAACTTTTACACATTAACCCCTATACAATGCATAATTAACACATCTAGACCCTATACATTGATCAACTAAGACTAAGACGCAGGCTTTAGACCTTCGTGCACCAACATATACTCCTGTATCCAGATCCCAATATTCAGTCTTACAGGTGAGTATACCTAGATGATATCTGTAAAGGGGTTAAATTGCGAGGGCCGTGAGAGCTCAGGTCGATACTTCCGTATACGCAGAGAGATGACGGCTTCGAGTTTTGGGTGTGTCCCCTTTAGAGGATCTTTTATTTCAACAACAGTGACTATCAATTTTATTGTTTCATCAACATGCTGAGGGCTGTGATTTTTCAAGCTTATGCGGAAAGTATTATACGGAGACTAGGTAGTATTTCCATACAGCAGAAGTCCCGGGATAATACCCCAGATATCACTAAGCATAATGACCTAGTATCTCAGAAAGAGGGACCTTTCAAACAAGATTTCGGGGGTTACCCATATATCCAAGAAGTTGTTCCCCACGATCTAAGCAAGTTTGAATATTTAGGTTTATATCTCGTCACAATCTACTAAATGTGTAAAAACCTACTGACACATCCGCAGTAAGATTGTTTATCACATTTTACAATCCATTTCTTTAGCATGTTGTGACAGTCCACTGATGTACTATCATCTCCTCTTTTGTACAACAAAACTCGTTTTTTATTTTATCATGATTTTGGCTTTTTCAAATTTTCTAATGTTTTTGAATTTTCTGAATTTTTTCTACTCCGCCTAAAATACAAACATATTAAAGAAAATTGAAAAACAACTAAACTCTTGACCCACTTGAAAACATAGAATGAAAAACAACTATACAAAAACTTGACAACTGACATCAAATTGCATCTAATCACCATTCACTAGGCATCAACAATCCGAGCTCCCCCTTTCAACAAACCATTTTCTCATTTTAGATTTCAAAACACTTAAGTTTGTTTTAATCAAAATGATTTTTTCTGGAAAATGAGTTTGTTTAGTTTACCGCTTGTTAAAAGGATCGAGGATATGGTTCATCATCTTGTTCATTGTTTTATCAGGTGTAGTAAATCAAGTACAACTTAATGTCCCTGATTTACCATTTTGCAATTAAGCAACTTCTGTACCACTTGAAGAAAATACAAACAATACCAGTTGTAGGAATATTACGTCTACAAAAACCATTTTACCAACTCAGATGCCGATTCCTGCTTCACACTTACCAATCTATAAGCTCCGGCGTAGTCCTTCAACTTGTAAAAATTTCAACAATTCAATCAACTTTCATACAAACTCATTAAACATGAATGATGCCGATTCCTGATCCACAATTACAAACTCGGGATCTCCGGCATAGTCCTAAGACTTCAAGGGAAAAGAATTTCCACCCAAGTCTTTTCATACTTGAGGGTTTTCAATTCTTGCTCAGTAGGGTTATATGTTGCCTTTTTAGTTGCATAAAAATCTTTAACCCCCTTTGCTTTCCCATTAAGCATTTTTCCAAAAATTTTCTTAACATTCCCATTGAATGTTTTCTCGACATCAAATTCATTTTTCTCGGAATAAAACTGATCCGAGATTTCAACTTTACCAACTTTCCTTTTAATCTCTTCAAATTTCAGTGATGTAAACTCATCATCATTCACTTAAACTCTCTCCTCAACTTGTGGCTCTTCTGGCTTTGTGGAACCAAATTCATTGCCAACTTCCTCATCAACCTTTTTAACAACCCACACTTGGTTGTCTTTTGCTTTCTTTTTATAAGCATTCTTTTTAGAACATTCACCAACTTCATGAATAGAATTTTCAAAAATTTTGAAGTTTTCAGTTGGTGATTCAATTTTTTCAACAACTTTTTCTTTTAATTTCTCAGAAACTCCCTGTTTTGTCTTGATATTCTTTGGACAGTTCCATGCAATTTGACCAGCTTCATTGCACTTGAAACAGGTTTGAGTTTCCTTAGGATGAAACACTCCAGTTCCATTTCTCTTCTTCTCAGCAAGAAACTCCTGGTTTGATTGTCTCCAGAATGGTTTCTTCTGCCCTTCCTCTGCACTTCCACCTGAAACAAATTCTGTTTTTGTTTTAGAATTTTTCTCATTTTTACAATTTTCTGATGGAACAAAACCTAAACCTATCTTTTTGAGTTTACCATTATAGTTTGGTTTCTTTTGAAAACCAGAACCAGAATTGTAACCTTTTTTCTTGTTTAAACGTTGTTGAACTCTTGAAGTGTATTTTTTAGGTTTTCCAGTAAGATTTAAATCTTTTATTTCAAAAATATTGATTTTTGTCATTTTGAAAACCTTTTTGATCATGTCAAAACGAACACTTCTTATTGGAAACTCTTTGTCAGAGTATAATTTGTCAGAATCATTTAAAGTGTATGCTACTTCAAATGTTTCATCATCCAAATTTGCTTTTGATAACAAAAATTTGTAACTATAAGACTGTTTAACCGACGATTTTGGACCGTTGACCGACAGACATGATCCTCCAGACTCTGACTTTGACTCAAACTACTCATCTGTATCTAACACCTGATCGACTACCTTTTTGATTAACTCAGACTCATGATCAGTGTCAGACGATGTGTAAGTAACGTCAATATTTTCTGGTAATTCATTAGTGGTGTCGGTTTTTAACTTTATATTGATCGCTTTTTCAAGTTGCTCCTCATTTGGTTTTCTAGGAGAATACCCTTCCCAGATTGGAGGTGGACACTTGTTATAGCTAACAGTCGGTTTCTTACCAGTATCCTTTTTCTTCGGCTTCTCATCTTGGAAAGCTTCGAAACCTGCAACAGTTGGATAAATTCGATCAATAAAATAATCAGAACTAGAATAACTCTATAATAACCGTCTGATTCTCTCATTCTCGATCTTTTCTGTTTCCAACTCTTGCTTCCATTTAGCACTCTCCTCGATATAGAAATTGATAGCTTTCTGCCTCAACATCATCACAGCTTTCATCATCGTCAAAGCATCCTCTCTCTCTGAGTTTGTCTTTTGAAGACCATTTATTGTTCTATTCAAGATATCATAAGATTCTTTCACATAGTTAAGATTGAACAACAACTGCTCCTTCTTCTTCTCGTACTCAGCTATTATCTCTTCTTTGACTTTGCATTCTTTACAAGCTTCAAGACACTTTTCACAAGACTTGACAACTTCAACAATCTTTTCAACTTCTATTATCTTCTCAATTTCGACAACTTTCTCAACTTCGATCACTTTCTCAGCCTCAGTCACCTTTGCTTCTTCTTTCACTTGTTCAGTCTCAACCATCTTCTCAGCAACATTTTCAACTTCTTCATTTTGAACAACATCTTCAGCCTTCATCTCTTGTTGTTCTTTTGCAGCTCGTTTCTCCTTCAGCTTCTCTATACGATCTGCAAAATAAAAATGAAAACTTTCAGGAGAAAGATGAGATTTTGCAATGTTAATATGTTTTTCTTCCTCATCATCACTACTGCTGTCATCAGTTGGTAACTGATCAAACTGTACAAATTTTTCAGACATATCATCCGATGAACCACAAACAGATGGTGTTTGATCAAATACAACTTCTTTTTCTGAACTTGCATCACTTTGTGAACATTCATCTGCACTAAGTGAACTTTCATCAGAAGCAACAGATTCTTCCTTCACACTCTTCACAGTCTCACAAATAGACTTCATCCACGTAGCAAACATATCAGGTTCTTTCACAATCTTAGCAATAAATGCTTTAAAATCTCCCTTTTCATCAATAAACATATCCCAGCTAAAGCCTTAAGGTAGTCTTTCATCATCTTGATCAACTAAGCATGCTTTGCTATCAGGAGATATGTAATTGTTCCAGTTGAAATCCACCAAACACGCTCTCTTTGAGTCCTCGATTCTTCTACCATTAGCCACCTTTGGTTCTTGCTGTTGTTGTTCACCCACTTGTTGGTATATAGCTTTCCGGTAGTAGTCATCTTTTCCGAATGGATTCTGAGCACCACTAGCTTTTCTGTTCTTGCATTCTCTCTTAAAATGACCTTTCTCCCTGCATCGAAAACAAGTAACTTTAGATTTATCAAAACCCAAAGTTGAAACATGTGCATCAAGAAAGTCATTTCTCCCAGTAATAAGCTTGAACTTTTCAGCACGCCTAAGAACACTTGCTAGACACCATTTAATATCCATCAATTCCATCTCTTCGGCGTCTATCTGATCGTAATCCTCCTTTGTGAGCATAGGATTTCCGATCCTCCCAGCCACTAAACCTTCATTAGACACTAACACCGAACCAGGTAGAGCCATGTGATCTTTTACGGTTTCTTCAGAAAAACTTTGGCCGTCTGGAAGATTCAAAGCGATGTTGCACTGGATCACATAACCATTTCCAGTTTTAGTGCTCTGAGAATGAAAACTTGTAGTTGATTCTTTTGGATTGACACTCGGAAATGAAGAGAATCCACTGCTTTTGTTTGAACTTTGATCAGCTTTTTCCGTTGAATCACCGGCACTAAATGCAATTTGGATTTTCGGGCTTCTTTCAGTTTCCGGAACACTGCCTTTGTAGTACATCTTTACATCCTGTTGACCACTTGGACTGTTCATCCTCGCGATCTTTTGTTGTTCCAGATCCTGACTTTCGATCTTCTCAATAAATTGAGAAATAGTTAACCCATCATAAACTCCGGTATTTTTCAGTATCATCAAGTAAGTTCCCCATTCCTTTTGAGGTAATGCGTCTGCTATCTTGTGTACCCACTCTTCACGATCTTTTGTAATACTCAGCATCGACATTGGTCGCACCAAGTGGCAGTAACGTTCAATCGGCTTCTTTGTATCCTCTCCTGGTAAACTACTGAACAGATCAAACTCTTTCTTGAGTAACGCTTTCTTGCTCTTAATCATATTCTCACTACCCTCAAACTTGACCCGTAAAGCATCCCAGATTGACTTTGAAGTTCTATCATGCTGTAGTAACACAAAGATGTCTTCTTTGATAGCTTGTTGCAGCAGACTTATCATCATCTTTTCAGCACGATACATATCACGTTCTTGATCACTAAACTCAGAGATTGTTTTCACAACTTGCAATTCAGTTCGTGGCAAAACATATTTCTTCAGAATACATTCCCAAGACCTCGGATGGTTTGCCTGAACCCAGTTCTCAAATCTATCTTTCCACCTGTAGTATTCCTCGATACTCATCAGTTTCGGACGCTTTTGTAACGTTCCGGTCTCGTTTTCCAAGTTCATATTCTGAGCAATGGAAGCCGGAGTAGTCGGAGATGAAGCGAACGCGTTGTAGAACTCTTCACTCATGATGACGTATCACGTTTTTCAAAAACAGTTGGTTTGGAGCGAAATAGCAAACTTCAACCTCTAGAGCGAAATCAATGAATTATGTTTGGAGCGAAATCAGAATGTTCACAGGAGCGAAATCTGATATTGTAGCTTGGAGCGAAATCAACAAACAAGTTTTTGGAGCGGAAACAGAATTAAGCATTCTCAAGCGGAATCACCTAGAACTTTTCGAGCAGAATCTGTGATTTGGTTCACGTGGAGCGGAAACAACAATTTTGGAGCGGAATTAGCGGGCTTTGAAGCGGAACCTCAGAAATCGTATCCCTGGAGTGGAATCAACATATTATCTCGAGCGAAATCAAGAACTGTCTATTCGAGCGAAATCAACTCGAAGTCCATTTTGGTCCATTTTTAGTTCGAATTTAGATGTGAAACTTTCAAGGATTTGTTAATAGTCAATTACACACAGTCTGTGAAAATTTGAATAGTTTTTTACCGGTAAATCTCGTTCTGATGAAGAAAGAAGGTGTAGAAGTAAGAAATTTTGATGAAATCCAGCTAATATCTGCAGAACTCCTCCTCCTGTGCTCTGATACCACTTGTAGGATCGTTCAACTGATCCGAATGAGTCGTTCCGAGGAGTTTTGATCAGTTACAGGTGCGGAAAACAAGTAACTGACTTAGAAACAGCTAAATCTTAACTTTTAACACTGATTGTATTGATTAGAACGTGAATACACTCAGTCTTCATACCGGCAGCAGTTCGGTATGGAATACAAGGCCTAACTTACTGATTTCGCTCAAGTGGACCTATATATAGAGTCTTGATTTCGCCTGAGATGACACAGGACAACAAGAGCGGAATCACCACTTTAGGTTTCGGGCGAAATCACCTATATAATGCTAGGAGCGAAATCAGCATTAAACTCACTAACACTTCCTATTTTCTCGTAATACGTGCCCTGATCTATACAATGTAATCTAAGACTCGATACAAGACGAAGTCGACAGATGTATGCACCAACAAGTGTTCACTCTAGAATCCCACCTATATATATATATATATATATATATATATATATACACACACACACAAGTATATATAGGGTAAGGTTCATGCGAGAACCACCCTTATTGCCAGAACCGCAAGAACCAATGTGAACACAAAATAAAATCTAAAAAAAATCATAAAAGCACTCAAAATTTTTTTTTTATTTTCTTTAAATATTTTTCTTCAAAAAAGCTATATTTCGTTACCATTAAAAAAAACCCTTTTTTTGGAGTAACAGTTATCTATGCACATGTGCATATGTATCATTACTTCGACAAATTCAGTAATATGTTATCAGGAATAGACAATTGCACTTTAATTTACAATACCCTTCGTAATACACTACTTTTTACATTACCAATATTCAAAATGCACATGTGCATCATTAGGTATAACCATGATATAACGTGTTTTGGTACAAAAAGTTTGTGATTTTGAATGGAGAAGTAGGCCCATCTACATGTTTTTTGGTTAGTTATATCTAGTGGTTTATGATTTGGTTATAGTTGTCAATTTATGATGTAATATGTTGATTGTATGGTATAAATGGTGTTTACATACACGTAATAAAGTGAAAATAATGGTAATGGTATTGTATTATGGACGGTAGGAGGTAATGATATTGTATTATGGATGGTAGGAGGTAATGGTAGTGTATTATGGATGGTATGATAGATGAAAGGGAAAGTGTATTCAAAGTAGTGTACCAAAACACCTTTTTTTATGTTGATACATATAGATGCACATGTGCATTTCTAATATTGGTAATGTAAAAAGTATTGTATTACACATGGTAGTGTAAATAAAAGTGCGGTTGTCTAATAGTTGTAATGAATTACGGAATTTCTCAAAGAAATGACAAAAATGCACATGTGCATGTTTGTGTATTATGGATGGAATGATAGATGAAAGAGAAATTAGTGTACCAAAACACCTTATTTCATGATACATATAGATGCACATGTGCATTTCTAATATTGTTAACGTAAAAAGTAGTGTATTTCACGTGGTAGTGTAAATGAAAGTGCAATTGTCTAATATTTGTAATGAATTACCGAATTTGTTAAAGAAATGATACAAATGCACATGTCCATGGATAAATATGACTCAGAATTTTTTTTTTTAATTTTTTTTAATTTTTTTTTTGTAAAGGAAATATAGCGAATTTTACAAAAAAAATAGAAAAAAAAAATTTTGGGTGTTTTTTAGATTTTTTTAGGTATTACTGTTTGTGTTCACACTGGTTCTCGCGGTTCTCGCAATAAAGGGTGGTTCCTGACGGATCTTTGTCCTATATATATATATATATATATATATATATATATATATATAGTGGAGAGTTCAAATGAGAAGGGTAATATGGTAAACCTACAAAGATCATTAATTAGTAGTATTCCACTTTAATAGCTAACTACATTAAAATTTGTAACTTATCTTCAAAATATATTTTTTTTTCAAAAAAATAAAATAATTTAGATTGTAGGATAAATTACAATGTGTATATGATAAATTACGGGTTATGTCGGATAAATTTCACCATGTGTAGGGTAAATTTCTAAAGGTGTAGGGTAACTTTCGATGTGTGTAGTCAAAAAACATTAATGTGAAGGATAATAGTTTTTTATGACTAATTAATTAATCAAAGATGATAATAAATGAGATAAGTCAAAAAATATTTAATGTTTTACAATTTTACCCTTTGTTCTTTTTCTTCTCAATATAATTTTCTTCTCAATATATATATATATATATATATATATATATATATATATATATATATACTAGTCACGTACCAGCGCGATGCGGCGGGAGTGGCAATTTACAATAGTATAATTGTTTACCGTTAGTTTATCCGTCGTCTCGTGATATATTGTATAGTACTTAAGTTAGTTTTCTTATTCGTGATATGATGACACTGGTTTTTCTGTTAGTTTATTGATTCTTTGGTGATCTTCTACAAGAAGAGTACAAAACAAGGAAGTAGATATAATTAAAAACAAGAAGAGTTCAAAACAGTCAAGTAGCTGGACAAACCAATAAAAACAAAATGTGGGGAGTCTCTTGTATCTCTTCCTGTTTTACCAATACATCCGTTCGCTTATGACTTTCTTGTATCTTCTCCTCTACTGTACCAGATTTCGACACATAAAAAAAATGTTAGACGCTTACAGACGAAAGTATAGAGGCGAGAAACAATGCAAGACCCAGACGAAAGTAGTGTCCTGAACTGAAAGTAAATCACAATTTGTTAGGAATACAATGGTAACAGAAAGTGAGCTTTAAAAGTAACCGTGAGTTAAACTGAAACTAACTTACAATTAGACAGTTGAATTGATTTTCTGAATGTTGTTCTTTCTATGCATCCGCAAGCACACTGAAGATGGGGGTTTAGTGTTTGAAGAAAGTTGGATGGAGTGTATGAAAGTGTGTAGTGTTGTAGACTATATATAATGTTAAGATAGTCAAATGTAGAAAATGTAGAGTTCCAATGACAAAAATAGATGTTGACTATTAATGTGTATGGTTTCAAAGCAAAAAAGCAGATGTCCTTTCGGAGCTGATGCCTGTTGTTCACTGTTGGCTCCTGTTCAAC